>NW_021629758.1:0-116381 GCF_900700375.1 Denticeps clupeoides | reverse complement strand
CCCAGGATATGAGAAAAGGGGGCCGCAGTATAAATAAACTGTCAGGCCTGAGAAACGAGGCATGTTTTCCTACATTGATATATGTCAGCGCCTCGGCGCGGCGCGTTCCACAGCTCCTCCCCCCCCCCCCCCCCCCCCCCCCCCTGTGGCTACCGCTTGTTTTATGTAGGCCATGGCGGCATATTGGGAAGGGTTGAGTGACGTATACCTTGTTCTGCACTGATGTTATTGTGCGAGTGTCACAAAAGCCTGATTTAAACCGTGCCGCTCCCAGGAATCTGCCAGGAACAGCTATGTCACGTTCCGCCCGTAATGTCACATACAAGCAGGAGAATTGCAGCCACCTTTCCTGAATTTTTTTCATGCTATTCTAATCCATCTGATCGGCTGCTTTTTTCATGTTCTCCTTTTCCCTTTTCCATGTCACATATATATATATATATAATATATAGTCTATTTTTTTTTCTACCGGCCGCCAGAACCATCCGGTTCCCCCTCTGTTTCCTCTTTTGATCAGATCAAAATTAGCCCGGTGCACAGCGTGCCATTTTCACCCACCATTATTTTCCAGATGGTTCCTTCTGTGCCGTTATTGTCTGTTTGATGGATCTGGTGTGTGCTGGAGTGCTGACTCCTCACTGACCACCTCTCACTCATTGCTGCTCGGTCGCCTCGGCCGTGATGGATAGACCTCCTGTCTCTCCTCTCAGCCCCACCCACACTTTTCCGTGATGCCTTTCGTCACCACCTCCTCCCGGTGGCTCTGCATGATGCAGCAAAATGCAGGCAGGGGCAAGATGGGGAAGCCCCTCCCCCGACAGGGACCATTGTGCCCCAGCCTCCCTGTGGTCACTTTGTCCAGGTCGTCTACAGTTCCGCACACAATCACACTCATTGATGGACGCTGGGCTTCCTCCTTCCAACGGCATGTTTTATTGAGCGATCAAGAGTGGGATATCAAGAGAGAGACAGGGGACGGGGAGGATTATAGATAGGAAATTTCATATTGCTTCCGAGATTTATGTTAAATTTAGCTTTTAGGGGAGATTCATCAATGTTACATTCTCCCTTAAAGTTACATAACCCCGTGTGACTACATCAATAATTAACGCCCCGCACTGAGACTCCACTCAACATGAGACTTGTTAGAAAAAGGTAAAAGCCGGATTAATATTGAATAAAGGTCTTCGCAAGATTTTGTAATGCTGTCTTGGAGCATTTCCAGACATCTGCTCTTTTTTTAAACATATTAAAACACATTTAATAATGAAACAAATGAGAATAAATAATGGATAATACAACTGTATTGCCATGATTTAGGTAGGCCGGGATTTATATGGGTTGTCTGGATTTCAACCCTTTTCCCAAATTCAGCTTCACCTCATATTCCTGAGGATGGAGGCCTGATCAGTGCTGATCCAAGTCAAAACAAGGCAGTTGATAAGATATGTTCTGTTCTGGTCACATTCTGTCTCGTTACAACCATTAACAACCAAGGAAAAAAAAAAATTCTATATATATAGATTTTTACTGAATAAAAACTGGATTAAATTAAATATGAATACAGCTGTTCTGTGAAGGCCTCGGCATCATGAAGATCAGGGACCGCAGAGCACTTTTATAAGCAGTTTAAATAATATGTTAAATGATACGTTAAAGACACAAAAACATGACGTGGGAAATAATAACTTGCACGGACGTGTGCATGCACTGATGTCATGCTAAGTACGGAGATGTGTTGCTTTTAGCCAGGAGCCGTTTTATAGTTTGATGTTGCTTTGCCTCGGAAATTAATGAGTTGACCTCCGACTCAAATGAGATCGGTGTTCTAATGAGAACTGTCTGTTTGAGCTGTCATGGTGAAACCGCTAATGGCAGATGGGTAGACGTCCAGGACGCCTCTTTACCGGTAAATGAAGGTGTGGGTTCGAGACAAGAAATCAGCAGCATTAATGATGGATTTTGAGTGTGGTGTGTGTGTGTGTTGTGTTAAAATATTCTTCTTACTCCCCGGTAAGGAGCTAATAACTCATTTCTAAACTCATTCAGCCCCGTTCTCTTTCCCCGCTGCTCCACCATTAGTGCAGCTTCCCACCCAAAGTGAGATGTCACACTCCAGGTTTCCTGGAAATAGTCATTACATGGGACTTCACACCGATTCCGTGATGGCACATCCACTTCCTTTATACCAAACTCTCTAATGGCCAGAGGCCACGGCGGTCGGCCAGTCCGCTCCTATAATGCTGCAGAGACAGCGCGCCAAATAGGCTGGGTGAAGAGTCCCAAGGACGCCGGCCCCTTCGCATAGTTGGACGTCGAGTGTAATTGGAAACGACGCGCGCTTCACCCTACAGGCCTTAGCCTGAGCATTCGAGACGCCTTTTCCGTCACCATGTTCAGCGTTTTCAGACAGCGCCGATCAATATGGACATCGTTCTCCTCCCGCCACGGGCGGCCGTTTCAGAGCACAGAGGCAGAACTGAAGGTGAGACTCTCAGCAGTGCTGGATGTGCAAACCGAATTCTAACAGGGCCACATTTACATTCTACTATCATAAAACTATTAGTTCCAGCTCTAAACTCTGATTTTCCCGAGCTCCAGTCTGAGCCGCAGTAAAATAAGCCACAAGCGGCTGCGGATTTTACTGATTTTTATCACAGTGTGATGTGTTTTGCCACAAAGCGGTGTTCCTCTAACCCTGGTGACCATGATAAACTGACCATCTCCAGAGGCCCGTTCCTTTCCCAATACACAAGATCTGACAAATCATATCTGATAAAACACTATAACTATGTTCACTTTAATAATCATTAGAGTCGTGTTAAAATGTGAGGTCACAGGGGTGGAGGTCATGAGGGATCGATTTTAGATATGGGACAGACTGCTTTATGATTGCATTATTTGTGCTTGTGTCGCTGAAGCTGACGTGTTGCTAGGATACGTTTGTCTAATTGAGAAATATTTTTTTCTGCTAGCAGAGACTATAAAAATCTGATGATCATATAAAATGGCAGGGCAACAAAGAAAGATTTCAAGATGACACGACTATTCAATAAGATTTTTTTTTTTATAGTGACTCACCGAATGAAAACTGTTTGGCTTCAATGTTTTTTTGCTCATGGTCATTTTAATGAACATCAGAGAAATAAAACACATTCTGTGCCAGACTTTTCACCTGAAATCAGTTGATTAAGCAAGCGCTCTCTTGCTAAACTAACATTAGAACATTATAAATAATAATAATAAATTGCTGCATTTTTTTTCTTTTGGTACTTAAGTACTTTTAAAAGGCAAATACTTTTAATGGGGGATCTTTTACATATACTGGGGTAAAATTTCACCTTGTTTTCATCACCTTTGACTCGAATACACGTCATCCACCACTGGACATAACAGGGAAATATGTCATCGGTGCAGGACATGTTGGACGCGATAGTGAAATCTGAGCACAGGCGGTCTTCTGAGACACTTGATAGACACAGGTGTACATGGACTCAGTATGTATGTTCAACCAATTCTGTGTGTGTGTGTGTGTGTGTGTGTGTGTGTGTGTGTGTGATGAGACGACACCTGATACCCCATGTTTTATTTTTTTATTTTTTTGACAACTGGCTTCCATCTATCAGGAGCAACAGCGTTTAATCTTGAACCACAGACCATTCTACATGAACCACCATGAACCTGCGTCTGTGGTGCACACCTTCTCAGTCACTTCTAACGGAGAGTCACAGCCGCTGTTTTACTCACTTACGGTGGAGTCCTGTTTGGGCGGAGTTTTCACCGATTCTCACCCGCTCCTGTCTAATGGCTGGAAATGTGGTGTGCTCATTAAAGCACCTGGCCAGCCGTGCGCGCACACACACACACACACACACACACACACACATACTGCCACCTCCAGGTACGGGTGGGAATGTCCAGTCCCTCCAGGATTTAGTGGGCTCTTTTGGGATCGGTACTGCCTAGAAAGGTTTATTTCATGGCTTCTTTTTGAAAGTTGCAATGTTTTTAAGAGCTTTGATAGTGAACTTCAAGTGCAAATCAAAATAGTATGTTTTTTTTACACTCTTGTGTAGTATTCATTAAAGTCAGTTTGTTCCAGTGAAATAAAACAGCATAATTTTCAGTAGTTTTCAACAGATCTTGAATATCATAATTCTAGTTCAGATAATTCTAATCTGTATGATTATTGTCCAAAGCACTTGTTCTCCTGGATTTCAGCTTCTACCCAGGAAATAAACGGACTCGGTCGTGTGCCATCTTGAGTGCGCTGCTTCATTGTAACTCACGGTGGTGGAATCTTGCGCTGGTGTCGCGGGGACATTAACGAACCCCGGTTTACTTTTCAATTACGACCCTGCAGTGTGTCGCTTGAAACAGAACGGGGAAAAAAGAGCTCAAATGAGAATGAAACGGTTATTGTCTGCTGGGGATGGGGCGGTGGTGGCGTGTGCCAGCTGGCATCTTGTAAATCTTTGGCTCTCACCCCTGCGCGTGCTGGGATGGAGCCCGGAGCTACCAGGCCGACGGGGCGCTCAGAGGTTCCTGACGTCAGAGTGAGAGTCTAGAAGGAGGAGGTGAAAAAACAATTGATGACCTGAAACAAAGCGATGACCTGTTGCTACCTCTGTAGGGGTGGAGTCAAAAAGTGAAGTGATTGTCATTGTGATACACAGCACACGTTGACACCACGAAATGTGTCCTCTGCTTTTAACATATCACCCTTAGTGAGCAGTGGGCAGCCATGACAGGCGCCCGGGGAGCAGTGTGTGGGGACGGTGCTTTGCTCAGTGGCACCTCAGTGACACCTTGGCGGATCGGGATTCGAACCAGCAACCTTCTGATTACGGGGGGTGCTTTCTTAATCACTAGGCCACCACTGCCACACTGCATTGCGTTACCTGAATGACCAGCAGTGACGAATCCATAATGGTGTCTTGGCAACCTCCGTACAACGGTCAGACGGCGAATCATTTATTGGTTGTTCTTATTTCGTTTTGTTATGTTGTAGATTAAAACAAATGATTTTCCAAAATGGCCTCCATCATAGTCTCAGTAGAGATTAGCAATAACATCGGTGCACAGTGTTTGTCCGAGAACCCGTGTCACAAAAAAAGAGCGTATGAAAGCCAGACTGAACTGGGTCACGTTGCTTTCGAATATCTGTTCAGCTATACGGTGAGGCTGAGCCGCCCGTTTATAAAAGAGATATTGCTCACATATTATTGTTTCTCTATTCCCACTGTGGTGTGACTGGCTGGACTCCCTGTGTGGGCTTTTCTCACCAAAGACACGTCACACACACACACACACACACACACACACACGCTCGTGTTCCATTAAAACGTCTCTCTGCGGAGCATCAGCGTGAGTTGTGGTGACGGCGAAGCGGAGTAGGTGATAAATGTCAGCTCTCGGCCCGCGTTTTGACACGTGTGACTCAGAGCTTTTGTGTGCCAGAGTCGAACCGGCCCGACGGGGCCCTTCCTTGAGAGTTGGGATTTTGATCTGCGGTGGATCTCGCGCAGCTGGGAAGCGTCGGCTGGACTGAGGGGAGGTCGGAAAACGGCGTGATCCCGTGACCAGCTGCTGCGTTTCACCTTTTGTCATTGAGTGGGCGTGGGTGTGCTGTGTGTATCCCGACTCCCAGTGTGTGTGTGAGTATGTGTGTTTAACCTCGGCTGGGTTAAATTCAGTACACACACACACACTGCTAACTTTCATCCACACCTTGACCAGACACACTTGCTGTAATCACTGAACGTATTTCATTTCTGTCTGTCAAGCAGCTTGTTTTTCTTCACACACACATACGCACACACACACACATAGTCAGCAGACATGCCACTGCTGGTCTTCAGACTGATACAGGCCCGTAGGTTGAAACATTTCACGCCCTGTAATGAATCCCATTTCTGAGTCCAGGCGAAGATGATGAGTTTTAGAACGACCGGACCCTCCTCCGCCCCCTCACCCACCAACCCATACATTCACATTCACCTCTCTAAATCACTCATGGAGACATCAGACTCCCACCTCACCAAACACTCCAGTTAAAGAGACCCCAACACCGTCAGAGGTTCTGTCCCTCGGACGGAATGAAGGAAAACACGAGGACCGGACACCTCAGCCACATTGATATATTTGTAGCCAGAGCCGGTAAAGTAGACATGAGTCGATGTTAAGTATGTGTAATAATATGTTACCCTGGTTCCATAACACAGAGTATATAAAGACACTTTTGATGAGAAAAGTACATTGGAAAAATGACAGTTGACATTGAAATGCATGAGGATTGGCTGAGCCAGCCACTAGACCTGAATATAATATAAAGAGTTGAGAAAAAAAAATTTTTTTAAGCATTTTGAAATAAATGAAATAAATCTTTGACATAAAGCTGAATGTGTCTTTATTACAAGTCTTAACAGCAGCGAGTATTGCATGGACTTGCACCAGCATGAAGAGAGAGTGGAATTCGGGGCACGTTTCGTTTCTTCTTTGTGGTAACCGATTTTATGGTGATGCAATCACCTGACCTCAGTGTCCCTGATTGTAATGGGAAGTGTGGAAATGGTTGTGGATGGTGAGAAAATGATTCCATGACACCTGCAAAAGTTGAGGGTTTCTATAGAATTATTATTTTTTATTATCAATTTTTAACTACATCCAGTTGGAGAAACGCCTTCTTTGGAGTAGCAGCCAGCTCATATTTAAACTCCAGGCCCATGCAAGGTGCTGAAGAGGAGCATTACAAATGTTCTTCGTCTTCAGAGTCCCCCCATTTTTCCCTCTGCAGCTCTCTGTGTGCAAGTAAAGACCCAGTGATCTTCTGAAGTGTGTACAGAGCGATTGGCGGGCTCTTCTGGAAAAGTACCTGTTGAATATTGATGGCTGGTTCTGCGGGGAATTGGTTTATCTTGGGGGATCAGACGCGGGAGAGACATTTCTTTTCTCCTTCAGGACATCTCCAGTCCTAGTCCCAGAGCAGGTTGCGACGATGAAGAGACGTTGAACGCAGAGACGTGTTCTGTGAAACACGTACTTTCTGATGCTATGGAAATGTTACAGTGGCCTGATTTGATGTCATTCGCAGCTTGAGCTGCCGAAGCCTGACAACATCATGTTGTTCTGCAATAGTTTTTTTTATAAAACAATGTTTGTAATGCAAATAAGGCCACTTCAAAGACTGGGTAATTAGCATTTTCAGTCTATGAAGCAGCGTGCTGTAAGAGTCATTCTTCATTAGGATTGAAATGTCGCATGCCTGGAATCAACAACCCATGCACTTGCTATCTCACCTTCCTCAGATAGATGATGGATGCCCACGCATTTAAGGAATAATTGTTGAAAGACATCACTTCCTTCAGATTATTGAGGTTGTCATGTTGTGCGGTGATAAGGGGTCTGGATGACCGTGAATTTTCGGCTCGGGCACCTTTCAGAACATTTCCAATCAGAGCTTTATTAAACACCTGAGCCCCAGCGCCTTCGTTTAGACCCGTATTGATGTGCATACTCAGATAAGCATCTCGGTCACTGCGTGACTCATGCTGCCGTAAAAAAGCCACTTCAGTCCAGCGACTGTTCTTCACCACTTTTCAATTGGCATTCATCGGCTATGGATTTTGACTCTTATTTTTCCCCTCGCCAAAGCCCCCTCGGTGCAGGATATGAAATAATGGATTTAAGGGCAGGGTGGGCAAACTCTGGCACGATGAATATTGGTATAGAATTGGCCAAATAAAGTCATAATTATTTTTTTACACTGACTTGTGCACCGGCAATGAAAGCAACGTCATGTGGTGTGGGACAACTTTGACCATGATGTTAATAAATGTATTAAGGACATATTCTCGAGAAAGTAAAAGAGCTATGTGCATGCGCACATGCGCAAACGATACAGGTGCACAAATGAGCTCTACTCATTTCTGAGTTTCTCCTCTTTTTTTGTAAATTTCCCACTTGTGGGACCAATAAAGGGTCATCTTTTATGCTGAATTATGTGACAAACTTTCACTCGGCGCTCATTCCGGCTGGAAGAGCTTTTTTTTTTTGTGCAAGCTGCTAGCTGAAGTCAAGAGTACAACACGCCCATTTTTTACTTACTGACTAGCGAGAACACTCTCTGACAACTATTTACATAGTTCAACTATTTACATCCAACCTGCTCAATTCCTTTTCTTTCTTAGTCTGGTAAGCCTTCCTCCGAAAGTGAAGGCTGATGAGATACACAGTTCCCACTAAAAGTGAATGTAAATATTAACACTGCTCATTAAGGGTGATGGTTAAAAGCAGAGGACACACTACGTTGTGTCACTGTGTGCAGTGCTGCAGTGTTTTACAATAACAATCCTTTCACTTTCACTTCTTCTGTCTCTCTAGTGTCTGTTTAACACCCCTACATGCTTTATTTATGAGAGTGAACGGTTCAATTACCCAGCAACCTCAGTGCAATTCCACTGACCTTTCTGGAAAGTGGCATACTGACCACAACATCGGAACGGCAGTTCCGTCCTTAAAGCCCTGAATATTAAAGCCCAACAGTTGTTCATTACATTTACATTTACATTTACTTTTACCTTTATGTCATTTGGCAGACACCCCTATCCAGAGCACTCTGCTTTCATGTTACCACCAATGAAGTAATCAGTTCTGGTTCACTACGACCACGAATACAATCATTTTACTCACTCTGTTGTAGTTTTTTTCTTGCATAAGTCAGACTAGTTACAAAGTTACAAGTTAGTCTAAGTATTCTCTAAAGAGGAAGGTTTAGTCAATATTGTAAAGGGACATGATTGGTCAAAGTGAAAAAATGGCCATTTAGAACACAGTAAAATGGTTGGATAATGAAACAAGGCATTATGAAGCCTTTAGAGGTGGGCTTGTTAATATGCTAATGAGCTCTTATCTGTGTGGTTGCAATGCAGTGTAGGATTCCAGACTCGGCATGTCTGTTTTCAGTGCTCAGTGCTTCATTGTTGTGTAACTTTCTTTCTCTGACAGTTTTTACGTTTCCCAAAAGTGTTTAATTTCTGAACCTTTTAAAAGCAGTGGTGACACCATTTTTTACTCTTTTGGTTGAGAATTGCTGCTGCTGCTTGTGTTAATGATCAATAAGCTGCTGCTAATAATGACAGGGGTTTGCAGAGCAGTCACAAAGGTGAGGAAACATCGGATTTATCAAGTATGATTTGTTTCCTGGATTATTCAAAATGGCTTATATCATACTCCATAGCCCCCGTAGAGCAGGAGTTTCCAAAACTACCAAGGTAGAACTTCCATCAGACACGCCCACATTATTTGTCTAGCTCTCTCGGAGCAAGGATCTACAGTCATGATGCACACATCACAAATTCAGGCAAGGGTGGAATCTGAGCAGCGTGAGAAACATTTTCTGACCTTTTTTTTTTTGCTTCAGTGGGAACAACAGTGAGCTTCACGCAATGTCAGTTCCGCGTTCTTCGTTCTCGCTGTTCACCTGTTCTGCAGCGGATGCAGTTCTCCGTTCTGTGGCACCTTCAGTCCGCCCTGTCTGCCTCTGCGGGAGAAGATGATGGCCCGACAGGCCACTCCTTACCAACAGACAACATCAAAGCTCGCCAATTAGCCGCCTCTGAAATCCCCGCCACCCCCTCTGTTGCTGATGCATGATGGGGGATCAGTAGCTGCTCTCAAACAGCAGACGGCGGAGCCCAGGTTTGTTCGGTGAACCGATGCAAATCGCTGAACGAAGCCACCTCAGACACCTTTATCACCCCCAACCCCCGGCGCCTGTGGCTCCTCCTGAGCGGCGCTCCTCTTTCTGTTTGTTTGTTTGTCGACGCTGGAAATGATTAGAATATAAAAAGAACGCGCTCTCAACGCACAGAAGCACATCTGCTGCGGTGTTTGGTGGACTGGTGAATTGACGCTGTTCCTCATAACGGCAAAACAACGGGCCTTTTCGGGGCACTTGATGAAGCCGGTGAGGAGCTGGTTGATGATAATTATACGTGACAGCTGAGTTTCGCTCTTCCTTTTTTCCCTCCTCCCCACAGCCTTCATTCATTTTGAATCGTCTTCTGAGGCTCCGCATTTGAAAAAGGAAAATAAAATAATTAAATCAAGAATGGGAGCGCACATCTCGGAATCACCACACTGCCGACTTTCTTTTGTTTTTCGGTTTGTGGAAGGGGGTATAAAAAAAAAAAAAAAAAAGGCAGTTAAACGGAGAACAAACGACGGCATCCATTATACATCGTAAACACGAAGAAACGCTCACGCTGCGGTGCTGCTTCTCGTCCCCAGGACCGCTTCTGATGGGCTTGTAGGGTGTAGGTCTCGTGGTGCGTTAAAAAATTCATGCCGTGTGACTCCCTGTTTCTCCTTTCATACCTTTTACTCCCGCCGTCTGTTTACACAGACGATCAGAGTGCTGGTTAACTGCTGCAGCCCCGGCTGTACCGGAGGGCGGTTGCCTTCCGTTTGTTTGCTGCTACGTTGAACACGAAAGGTGCAATTTTTGCAGTACTTACATTACTTATGCAGTACTTATGTAGCCTTACATTAGTATCAATTATGCTTTCGATATTTGCAGAAATGACCACATAGACATGAGACGTATCTGCTTGCTAGTTATCTGTTCGTAAAATGTGGATCATGAAGCATGTGCATTTAACCAAAAAAAAAAAAACAAAGTATTATTCAGAGAATTTAAAGATTTGTGCATTAAATAACAAGATAGTGTGGTTAATTGCCAGGCATTTTTTCAGAACGCTAATTCCCCATGGATTCCCTTGAAGTCGTAATTACTGGACAGATCAGAGAATAATGGTGCAGTGGTGGCCTAGCGGGTGAGGACGCAGACCCGCAAGCATGGTTGCCTGTTCGAGTCCCAAACCGCCAGGGCGCCACTGAGATACTACTGTGCAGAGCACCGTCCCCACACACTGCTCCCCGGGGGCCTGTCATGGCTGCCCACTGCTCACCAAGGGTGATGGTTACATGCAGAGGACACGTTTCGTTGTGTCACCGTGTTCTCGGCTTCAACAATGACAATCACTTTCACTCATGCACAAAGGAAAAGGTGTACTATAAGGTTCCTTAGAGATTTCTCACGAGGAAACCTTTAACAAAGAGCTTTATCAGGTCCATCTCTGGAGCTCGGATTCTGGGTATGGACCTCTGGCCTGTGTTTAGAATTGCGGGCGTTTCATTGGGCTGTCCGTCACGTGCTCTCTGGCCCTCTGCCTCCCTGAATGATTTGGAGAGGTGAAAGCCAGGCAGGCAGTTTTGATCCAGAAGCCTGCGCCTGCGGCCGGCTGTGTGTGGCGGGGACATGTTTCATCGTGGCTGGGGATGTGTGGTGGAAAATTGTGCACGGCATGTGGAGAATTTAAAAACAAAGGACCCCTGTTTTTTGGACGCCTGGAGCGGCGGGTTTATTGTTCACCCGCTGGCTGTTCAGGCCCCTCAGTCACCTGTCACTTTGATATGGCCATGGTTTTGTGTGTAATGCATGCATACGTTTGTGTGCTCATGCACATTATAGCCATGCATATGTAAATCTGGACTGGGTTATTGGCTCTGCTTTGATTGGCACAGATCTGCGTCCAAATGATCCCGTTCCTTGGGAAGCCCTTTGTACTACCTGTGCAATTTCATCCAAATCCACGATAATGTGTCTCTGACGCCATTTCAGGACAAAAAGAAAAGAAGCATCTTCCTCCACAGCCGCTCCTCCAAAATCCTGACTCATTCCCTCAGCTTTGTTCTGTGGGGGTGGGAGGACTGCTGGGGGGGGTGGGAGCAGGAACGGACAGGCCGACTCCAGGTGGTGAGGTGTTCAGGTGGACTGGACCTGGGCTTCATCATTTGAAACTGACACGCACAGCGGCAGCCGCTGTTGTCTGTGTCCAGTTGAAGTGTTGCATTTTGTCTTATATGCTTTTATTTTGAGTGGGGAAGCCCAACGCGATGCTGCTGTTCCCCCCCCCCCTCCCGTCCAAGGTTGTCAGAAAATTGTCAACAAGGTCCCTTTTCACCTGGCCTTTCTTTCGAAGTGCTGTGACAGCTCTCCTCCTGGTATTTGTGTGTTCCTCTACAGTGTGCTAATTATACCGCTCTCACACCTTCACCGGCCCATAGTGGCATTTAAACAAAAGCATTGTGCGCCTGCCTTCTAATGTAAATGTACATGAGTGGATTCTGCAGATCGTCCCCTTTGTCATTATTTAAGGCGTGATGTTCCATGTCCTAATTTCCTCTCACTGAATTTAATTAGATGTGTATTCATTGCTTTTGATGCATTTAAAAAGTAGAAATATTTGGCTATATAAGCTATATATAGTTCATCTAAGCATATCCAAACTGCATATAAGATTTAGATTTTTGACCTATTAATTGTACTGCACATTGTTCTTCTTTATGCACTTATAGACCTATGTACATTCATACATATATTTATATTCAGTATATATATTCATAAACATATTCTACAACTTGTACAAATAACACTTACACACATCCTTACACATTGTTGTTTTCTTCTACACTGTACTTGAGAGACACCATCTCCCGGAATCAAATTCCTTGTATGTGCTTGCCAATAAACACAATTCTGATTCTGATATTTCCTGTCTCATTACAACAAGGGTGGTAGTAGCCTAGTTGGTAACACACTCGCCTATTATTTAAAAAAAACATGGGATGTCCAATGAGTGGAGTATGGCATACACATAGCAATATATTCCATGTAGACCGATATTCAGACGTTCATTTTGGGGGACGTTTTAAGAAGAGAAGCAAAGTTGAGGTTTATTGTCATTTCGGCTATATACGTGTTATATACAGCTATATACGTGTTAGGCAGTACATAGTGAAACAAAATAACGTTTCTTCAGAACCTGGTGCTGAATTTAGACAAAGTTACCTACTGACATAAAGTGCACGTGTGCGACACAGACAACCTGGGCTACATAAAGTGCAAACAGGGGACACAGGCAGTGCAAGAATAACATCTAACAAAAAACATGTAGTCAGCAATGAGACAGACGGCGCTAAACAGGTGAAATGAATGATAAAGGTGTGAAGTAAAAAAGTGCAAATACTGCTGGGCAAAATGGAACGGTGTAAAAATAGATGATATTACAGACAGATAATATTACAATACAACAGAGGTAGTGCAAGTGTATGTGTTTGTGTGTGAGTGAGTGTGTCAGTCCAGAGGGGTGAGCCCGAGTGCTACCTTTTTCCGATTCGAATCCCGGTCCGCCAAGGTGCCACTGAGGTGCAACTGAACAAAGCAACGTCCCCACACACTGCTCCCCGGGCGCCTGTCATGACTGTCCACTGCTCACTAAGGGTGATGGTTAAATACATTTTGTTGTGTTACAGTGTGCTGTGCTGCAGTGTTTCACAATGACAATCACTTCACTTGCACTTTCATAAAACATTTCTATATTAATGACAGTGCTTAATGTTTTATCTCTTCTATGCTATTCACTTGTTGGTATGATTAAACAGTTTCATAACTTATCGTACTTTCTGTCTCTCTGTGTGTTTTTGGCTGACTGAAACAGCCCATGCAGTGTCTTTCTGTGTGTGTTTGAGGAAGATGTGGTCCCTGGACATCAACCTTGTGATATCTGTGACACTGTGGCCTCCATCTATTGATAAAGCGTGCCGTTGGCTGCGACTGAAATGCCACTTTGCTCTGCTTGAGTGGAGAGAATCTCAACACGACATCTCTTACACCCCTAGAAAAAAAAAAAAAATATATATATATATATATATATGTGTGTGTGTGTGTGTGTGTGTGTGTGTATGCCTTGTGCACAACAGAGCACAGGAGAATGAGGACGAAGAGAGATGTGCTGATCTTAAAATGCCAGGAAAGGGGCGGTGGTCCCACGGGACACACCGTATTCACTGTTCTTTGTATGAACCAGGCCTCAGGTGACGCATCACTCACGTCCCTGAACCCCTGCTAACCTGCTGCAAGCCTCTATTAGACACCCACTTGTTCCATTCTATGCCACAGTTAATAAGACTGCAGCCACGTGCATCCATAATATGGCTGCGTATAAATAATATGTGTAGGAAGTTTCAACTTTTCCGATCATGCAGCCTGTGAATCTGGATCTGTGCTCACTGAAGCTCATGTTGGGTCATTGAGGTTCCTCTCACATTTCCCATTTTATCCCAGAATCAACACACAGTAGCAGATATTACAACATATATGTCACAAAAACACACACACACAAAACATAATTTCTTCTAGCTCTCTACATTTTTAATACATTCCAGTGGATGAATAATGAAGTCTGCAGTAAAATGTTGTGCCTGGCTTCGGCGTTGACTTCACAAATATGGCCCCTAATCAATATCAGTCCTGTCAGTCATAGAGGCTGTGTTTGCTCAGAGCAGCCATGGCAGACGCTTTGCTGCGTTGTGTGTGTGTTTATCATGACACAGAGGTCACAATATCATGGCTGCATCGAGGTTTCATAACCGTATATTTCAGTATTGACTCGCTCAGAATAGCCCAATTGTCACCAGTGACTGCACTTCCTCCACCTACATGCCTGTGCAAAATGGGTGCTTGTTTTTTTCCAACAAAAGCATCCTCCGGAGATTTGGCCATGAACACCATGACAAGGCTGTCCCAATTCAAAGGTTTCTTCAAACGAGCCTTAAAATGCTTCTTCTCCTTCTGAGAAGGAATAAGTAAAAACTATCCCATGGTTCATTGCTCGGATGTTTTAAATCAGAGTGTAGCTATTGCCACCATGGAAACATACAATTTGAGACACCACAGAAGTCGAAGTCTAAACAGTTAGAATTGTCTGCAAAGGCCCAGCATCTGGCCCATGAATTCAGAGGGAAGCCCATGGGTCAGAAAGTTTTGAGAAAATAAGTGCGACCTCATTAGACATGAGAGAACATTTACACATCAATACTTGTGGCTGCACTGAAACAGAGGACTTCCCTCCCACTGTCCTGCTCTTGTGATCAGATATGGACAACCAGAAGCCTCTTTGAGCAGAAAATGCACAGTTCTTTTTAAAAGCAGAGAAAAAGTCGACAGAAACTGCCAGAACTTAAGACTGGAGAAGAACAACATTGAGAAGGTCATCTATCACAGGTTCTGTGTTGTGTAAAGAACCCATTTCTGCCTGAAGTTTTTGGCAGAAGATGGGAAATTGTCTGACAGAGTTGTGTGGACTGTGATCGAATAACAATTAGAGTTGCATGATGATGGCCCATAGTGGTGACATCAAATTTCTGACTGATGCCTCTCTACTACCATTGAGCATGAAGATAGAGGTGTTATAGTGCTGGGAGACTTACAAGTTCACTAAAAACAGCATAATGGCTTGAGTCCCACAAGAGAAAAAAGACTGAAAACAGACCACCTTGGTGATGCTCAAGGAAATGCTCCATCAGGCTCGTACAGATTTGAACCCTACTGAGAATATTGGTCTCACATTCAACATCAGCAAAACGGAAAAGCTTTCTTTTACTCACAAGACTCCCCAAAGGGGAAAATTTGGATACTCATGTTCCATAGTAATTACCTGCCAGTTAGACCATCAAGTGCTAAATGTTTTGCAACATTGGCAGCATATGAACACTATTTTTGGCTGAGGAGTTGATCCAAAACCCAGTCAGGTGGTTTCTGTAGGAATATCTTTCCTCTCAGCAATTCAATTTTTATGAATCTCATGCTCTTATCCACTCTTCAGGCCTTCCCAGAGGAGTAGAGCATGGACTTTTTTAGTACACGGCCACAGCGTATCACTCTTTTCTGCTTTTATTCACCCTTTCGTTCCCTCTGTGATACTCTGTTTTTATTCAGATCGTAATACTATTGCAGCAATAAATCACACTTTTACATTGAGCTTATTAAAACCTATAGGTTTTTGCATAATATAATTCCGCCTGGATCGCATTACACCGCAGACGAGCTTCTTCTCTCTAATAAGACAGTGATATTCTGCTCTATTAACTGATGATGCGTTATTGAGGAGACAGAGGAGAGGCGAACGTTGCCTGAGTAATGACTCTAGCGGGTCATCTGTTATGATTAAGTGGTTTCCAAATTCAGACTGTGACGCTGGAGATGAAAAAAAAAAGTGTCACTTGATTTGCTGCTCTTTTGCGTTCATTGATCAACGGCGCTGGAATTGGCAGATGGCACAGCATTATTGAGAACTCCCCGACATCTATCTTAAATTGTGGGTGATTCGGCCGTAGCCTCTATGAACGCAGCATAAAAATAAATAAAGACAAAAAATGATATTTTAATGACGCTTGAAATTAAGGTTAATAAATTAGCTGTTTATTTAACACAATTGTTTTATTTAAGGCAGGATTACCAGCAGTATATCACAGCAATTTGAAGTCATTTCTGCATTTGATTTATTCCCCTTTAATGACAGCTTCCCCTGAGCTGCATGGACTCCACATCAATTATTTGTTGGCAATAATGAGTGTATTATTTATTGATAATTATTGAAAATCACAGAAATAATTCTTGTTATAACCCTTTTGCGCACATCCCATGCCCATCCCAAATACCATGCTTGCCATAGTGTTTTCCAAGGATGGTCGCAGTCCCTGCTTTTCCTTATTTATTTCATCCAGAGGTTATCCGCACAAGTAATAGCCTTGAGCGCCACATTCAGATAGCTGCATTAAAGATTAATGAGCTAGCCCGCGGCTGTGGCTAGCCTCCAGATGTGCTGATGGAACCCTTGTCAGTCTCTTTACTGATCAGGCACTGTGGGATGGTGGGCACCAGACCCTCTTTCCTGGCCTTGGAGGGGCTTGGATGAGAAAAGACTCAGCACACGAACGCAGTCCTTATAAGGGCACCTTGGCCGCAGTGCCGAGGTCCCATGCTGTTTATGAATTATATCGAGTAATTGTGCTCTCTGCTTTTGCATTTGATCGCATTAACAGATGCCTCTGCTGCTTTTTCGAACTCATGAACATGTCGTATAAATACTGCAAACATGCTCTGGTGCGCGCGCAGATAATGGAACTATGCTTTCAGGGGGATTGTACAGAATGTGGCATCACTTCCTGGTTTATCAGAGCAGAGCCGCTGAGTTCCATCGCAGGCTTTGACAGATTGACATGTGAGAGCCGTTTTATGGGTATGAATTCCCATGTGTGGAGTCTGGGTCTGTGTTGTTGGAAAGCAGATCGTCTGCCTCCTTGTTTGCTTTCTTTACCTTACATGGGACCTGTTAAATGATGGAAATGTGCCTTGTTGCAAGATCCCCCGCTGGAGCACCTTCCGCCTTTTCAGTGGGGTTTCTCTACCTGGCCCAACTTCCCGTCCTCTACGAGACTCCTTCGGTCGGCCGTGATTAATGGCAGCTCCAGTTGGAGCAGCTTTCTTCCCAAGCTCTTTCCAGACTCTGCCGACTAGCTCATTTGATCCCGGCTCTCCAAAAGGACCAACTGGATTTACTGCCGTGGCCCTGGGAACGTGGCTATGACCGCTTCGGGTGCAGCCGCGACACCATAGGGTACTTCAGGGCCTCGTCCAGGAGCCCCGGCCAATATTCCTGGCTGGACAGCAGCCACCCAGGGGTGCTAAAAGTGATTACGCTATTTCTCTTCCCCTGACAACCGTGCCTGAGACGAGGAGCCTTTATCAGGAGAGAACACCCACTGCCTCCACCCGGCTGCCCTCCACCATCCACTATTCATCCATTCAGCCCGCCTGTGCCTTTCATCCATCAGCACCCTGTTATGACAGGCCTCTCTTCAATGTCTTTATCGGTCCGAGCTGAAGAAACCGCGTTCCGAGTGGACCGAACGGAGACACGGAATGGCGTCTCGGGGTTCTCCGTGCCATTGATTTATTTTCAAGACAAACCTCAACAGTGTGTAATTGCGTTAGAGTCTCTGCTTGTCTTCTGGTCGAGCCAGACAGTCTGGAAATGCCATTAGTGCCCGTATGATTGGCTAACGGTGGCATTTTGACTAGATTATTACAGTGGAGGGTGTCGTTAGCATACCTCTCCGACAAAATCATTCGTAAATCAGTCCGGCTCGCTTCAGCACTAACGTCCTTGAAGTGTTCCATGCGTGCCTCTAACATGTTTGATATTGAAATTGGGAAGTGATTGATGTTGCAGTTTTGTTCTCATTCTCGCTCTCTGTGTGTTTGGCTCATAAAAGATTTTTTTTTTGCACATTGGTGTAAGTCACCCGCCCCGACTCGCCTTCTCCCCCCGCCACCCGAGATAAAGATGTTTGATCGGCGCTTTCAAAGGCCCCCGCCAGGCCTTCAGACAGTCTGTGTGCTGCATATTGATAATAAGTGGAATTTCTGTCTGTTTATCTAAGTAGAAGAGCTGCTGAAGTCCAGCCTTTAATCCATTACAGGAAGTCATAATATCGGGATTGAGGATGTCTTTGTTTTGACTGTATCCGCGGTTGCTTGGATGTTAAACTCCCTCCCTCGGATTTGGTGAATTGTGCAGCTATTTAAAGTGGACGACTGCAGCTCTGGACCTTTTTAGGCGCAGCATGAAACGTCTCTGGTCTGAATGGCAGAAAGCTGCAAGTCAATAACCAATGAATGGGATAGGTCAAATGGTGCACAGAAATAATTGCTTCCATGACGAGAAAGAGCAGTTTTAACGCACCACCAGGTAACCCACACATGGTTAGGTCATGTAGGTGGACGCTGGGCCTCATTCGGGTTTAGTCGTTGTTTGCAGAGGTTCTCCAGGTCCTGGTCTCCTAAATGCTGTAAGAGGTATAAATATTTCTGCTGAGTCAGAGCAGGTCATGAAGGCAGCGGAGCTGCTGAAGACAACGGCTCTCAGATCTTTTTAAGTCTCCTTTAAGAATCTGGCAATGCAGCATTTTATCCTCGACCTTCATCATTTCTCTCTGGTTTAGACAGATTCTACCTGCTAAACAGCACACTTACATGCAAAATCCTCAAGTTCATTGTCAAGTTCTTTCCCGGGTGTTTTTATAAAGACAACATTGTAGGATTTAAATTACATGAATAGTTTCATAATTTATTAATCAATGTAATATTTAAACTTAGAATACTTTTATCATATGTGTATTGCAAAAAAATGAGTAAAACTAGTGATGAAAGTAAATGTTTTATTGTTAAGTATTTTGTTTTGAGAGATGTTTCTTGAAATTATCATATTAATCAATTAGCAGCGGCCTTCCAGGACCAGCGATAACTGAAAAAATATACACGTAATCGATATATCAATGAAACACAATACAATTCGCCAGCTGGCCAATTCTTGCATCTTTTATGCAATTATTTTATGTTTGGCATTTTTTTTTTTTTAAAGAACAAGTCATTTGTTGGTAAATTAGGCCCAAGGCTTACTGAGTTCGAGTATTAGGCAAAGTGTTATTCCTCTGAGTGAGTTTTATTCTTCATTTTTATTATTGTCACCGGATAAAATCAGTTGGACCTGGGGGATTTAATTAGCATACGGACAATGAGGCTGATTGAAAGGTCATGGGATAATTAATTTCATGCGTTCTCTTGATTGTCCTCCATGTATTAAAGCCTTCAGTGGATTAGCCCAGAGTGCATTAGAGTTTATTTATCGAAATATAATAATATCAACGCAAACTCTAAAGCTTAGATATCTTGCCACTGTTCTTAATGATTGGTGTTTTTTTATTGCATTGCTAGTTTACTTATTTACAAGTGCTGATTTTATGCCTCGAATCCCGATCCGCCAAGGTGCCACTGAGGTGCCACTTAGCAAAGTACCGTCCCCACACACTGCTCCCCGGACGCCTGTCATGGCTGCCCACTGCTCACCAAGGGTGATGGTTAAAAGCAGAGGACACGTTTCGTTGTGTCACCGTGTGCACACCGTTCACTTTCACTTTCAATGGGTCATAGGTCATACCATTCTTTCTCACCATTCACAATTCGCTCCATGCTGCAAACAAAAAAGAACAACAGCATAAAAAGATTTCGGTCTAAATAATGTAGAGTCGGTGCTGCGGAGTAGGCCATTCCAGCCCATACGAGGCATTTTCTCTCCAATCAGTAAAAGGCGGTGTTTAAGGCAACGGTCTAAAAATACCGGGCCTCCGCGTCCATCGTCTGCGGCGCGTAATGAATCCACACAGGTGTGTGTTTACGAATCTCTATCTCTCCGCTCTGCCCTTTACTGCCGCTGCTGTTGCCGTGACGATGCTGGCAGCCAAGTAGATCCACTTTGTGCTTGACGATGAACCGGGCCTCCTGCTGTAACGCGTCTTCGATTCGATGTCACAACGCCGGGCTCGTCACAAACGGGCTGCAGCGGGATGATTGGCTTTGATTGGACAGATGAAAAGAGTTACGGCCAAGGCAGTAATATCATCCGTGGGCTGCTGCTTATAAACGACCGTGTTTTCTCTTTTTAAAGTATGTTTTGATATTAAGCGAAATGAAGCTGCGCCTGTCTTACATCTGATTTGCTGCCATTTGCATGCCACACTTCTGCTGGCTTTATGGCAGCCTGCATGGCTGCATTGCGCGGTTTTCACATCCGGAAGCAATATTCCTGTGCTTGAGATGAAATAGTGTTGCTCTGGTTAAACATGCGCCAACGGAGACTCGCGGCACCCCAAACGGACATTAATGGCACACATTGTGCTATAAATAGTAAAAGTAATTACAGTTATGTTGGCTCACCAGTATGCAAATGTTCCATGGCAATGCTTAAATAAATATATCCAGAGGGGGGTTGGGTGCTGTGTAATATCTGGTGGCCCTGCAGGTCATATTTTCTGTTATGTAATGTAGTACCAGGGGTAGAATCGGTTATTAAAAAGTTCAGGAACGTGATGGATGATGCTCTGTGAGGTTCTGGTGCATCTCAGGTCTGATGTGTGGGCTGCTGATCCGAGTGAAACCTATGAAAGGGCCTTTTCACAGGGAACCATTGCCAGTGTTTTTCAGCTGAAACAGATATCAGCTGCCATCCTGAAACCCCACTCTGCTGTGACAGGCCCCTGCTGGGCCGGTTCCCCCCCAGGGGGAGGGAAGAAAGTGTGTAAACAAAGACGATACACGCCGGTAGCGAGTTTCGCGGCTGTGACACGGCGCACTGGTCTCAGGGATTTGTTCCCTCTGTCCGCATTCATTCCAGTCTGAGTTTGATAAAATGAGCCTGCAGCCATGGCTACGGAAGAGTAAAGTAATGCTGCAGGGCCTGGAAAGGCCACCCTGCTGGCACACGTCACATTCTGGGCTGTCACACGCTTCCAAACTTTGTGTGTGTGTGTGTGTGTGTGTGTGTGTGCTAGAAGTGTTTTTGGGGTTATCGAGCCTCCATCCACAACTCCAACAGCACATGCAGAACTTGCCCGGGGTCACTGGGGTCACGATTCCAGTGCCTTAATTAACAGTGGCATTTTATTTGGCGGTTTCCAATTTCCTGTCGGTGCTTTAGGGGCCCTGTCTCCCCCCCGTCTGCCCCATGGCAAGCGAGCAGATGGTCACTTATTAGTGCTAATTAAAATTCCATCATTGATCATAGTTTGTAATCTTATTTAATTTGAAACGCATTAATAATTAAAGCGGCTGGGATGTGCCCTGCTCGTTTGAATAAGGAGGGGACGGCCCCTCCTACGCCACGGCATGGGTGCGTGTCGGTCATCTGGCCATTCAGGTGTGTGTGTTTTTGCGCGTGTGTGTGTTTGTGTGTGTATGTGTGTGTGTGTGTGGGGGGGGGGGGGGGGGTGCATTTGTCCGATGCAGGTGCTTCACTAACGACTCTAAGTGAGTTTGAAGTGTAGTGGCGCAGCATTGCCGTAATGAAGACAGAGAGCAGGGCATCTGTCCTGGTTTCGGAGGGAGCGAAGTAGGCCATGCCCGTACAACGCAGCACTCGAAGAGCAGGAAATGGAGAGAGACAGAAGCAAGGTGTTTTATATATATATCAACATGCCGTCATTACAGCGGGAAAATAGCCCGCGGGTGTTTGTTTGATCTTGTAAGAAGTTCAGCATTGATTACTTTCCCGCTAGAAAGAGGCTCGGCTTATTCCAACGTCCTTGCAGATAAATGAAGCTATTAGAGGAACATACAGTAGACGCTCAACTCACTGTCAGGCGTTCAAAAGAACACGGCTCCTGTGCTGCATGAAAGGTCGGCCTAATTGTGATACTTAGGAATCAAAGAATAAAAGTTTCCTTTCATTACTTCATCATGAAAAGAAGCAGTTTTGTGTTATTGGTTAGTGTTTCTGTACAATTGCGCTTTCTGTAAATCAAAAAGTTTATTTTTTCATGGTTGGCAGATTTTTTACTTTTTTTTTTGTCATTAAAGTTCACTGCTTATGGTTGGAAAAAGTGGCTATCATCAGTGGTGACTTCCTGACATTTGCGTACCTCTGCCTTTCATTTGATTTTTAAAGGGCATTTATTCACTTTATGAAGTGATTATGGTGGGAAAAAACATCTGCACTCTGGTGACACCTACAAATTCTACTAAATAGAGAAACCTTTTGAATTTTACATCTTTAGGTCAATTTTATAGCTCTAAAATATCCTCTAATGGACCATTACTGTGCATTTATATATTTATTTAACCAATACCATCGCAATTTATATCATTGTTTTAAGTAAGCATCACTAGGCCAAAAAATAGACAATGCTGCACCGTGGATTATTTGGGATGCAAATCAGTTTACTTAACTAAAGTAATCCTGCACATTATTGTTGAATGTTCATGGAAAATATTAATACTAGTTATGCAAGTTTACCAAAGCTACTTGCTTTCTTCTTGGTTCTATATTGTGAATAAATATTTATCTTTTGAATTAGTAGAAGTGCTAATTAAGACATTTTACCTTTTAATTAAGTTTTTCTTAACACACAACTGAAATTAACCACAAAGTAAATGTAATAGCTAGTCCCAATTTGGTCTTTTTGAGTTTTAGACCCTGAATTCTTTATTATTGGTTTTACTAATAATTTGCTTAATTGTAGCTCATGTATTCATGTGTTATGAAAGTATCATACCTTATGAAAGTAAATGCTCAGATGATGTTAATTATAATTGGACTTCAGTTTGAAGCCCCGGTAGCACTGGTAAATGTCATTTTAATGTTTGAGGCAGGGCTGGATCATAATTTGTATTATTTTACAGGCCACTTCCTCTATTTCTCTGATTAACGTGACATTTTGTAAATAGGAATTTATGTGAAGATGGCACTATAGATCAGCCGAAGGGTGCTAATTGACAGCGGCGTCTGCTGATTCATTTCCAGAGGGTTTCAGCACATCTGGGCCAATCCTCATCGCTTCTCCAAATCACTTCTACACAATGCTTCTTGAGAATGATTAAAATCCGCTGATATTATGATGAATAGTTGATATGGTCAGTGCAACAGTGGCAAATAATTCTCTTTTTCCCCTAGTAATTAAACAGGAGCTCAGCACGTGCCTGGGCCCAGATAGTCTGAAGTGTCTGTACAGCCAAGCCGATGGGAACGTGAGTGATGGGCGTGGCTAATGACTTTGTTCCTGCACTGGCAGCCTTTTATTGATTAGTTCTCAGGGATATTGAGGGAATGATTCAAATTTAAAAAATACCAAAAGAAATAAAACATTTGCTGACCATGTCCTGACAGTCAATTAATTTAAAGAGGGACGAAAGCCACAGAGCGGGGAAAAACTTGTCTCCGGAGTGTTCTTTTTTCATTTCATCCTTTCCCTCCGTCTGTCCCTCTTCTGCACGCTGAGTTCAAGAGAAGGTTTCTTCTGAGGAGCTTCACTCAGCTGTCAGATGCCATTATTTTACTACTGATAATAAACCCACGGCTTCATTTTCTATCACTAGGAAATCAAAGTACACACACACACACACACACGCGCGCACACAGTCCCTTCTGCATGCCACTGAGTGTAGACTTTCGTGTTTGTCAACGGTTTCAGCGCTCGTTTGAAAGCTGAAATGAAATGGATCTGAAAGGAGAGTCATCACAAGAAATCTGTTCCTTTGAACGTTTCAAGTCGCCCCTTTGTTTTCCTGCTCTGTAAAAGTGGAATGGTTGGAGGCCGGCTTGTAATTCACAGTAGACGCTTGAGTTCCACATCTTCTACATGCCATGTGACCTGCGGCGTTAACAGTACTTAACTGGCCCGAAAGCATGTATTAATAAGCAGGCACCTTAATAAGCACCTTCACTAACATCTCTGTATTTCATGTTTTCGTTACTCTTCAGCTCTTTGAATGTCCAGTAGTGCTGCTGATGTGCAAGCAGCATATCAGCAGTATATCCTGTCATGCATGGTTCAAGTCAAAGTCCACTTTATTGTCATCTCACTATATGCAAGTACACAGTGAGACGAGATTGCGAAGCTTTTGAGATTCACAGTGTTTCCACTCACTCACTGTCCACACCTTCCCGGTTCAATGCTAAAATCATTGTATACAGATAGTCCTCAAATTGCAAAAACAACCGCACAGGACCAAAAGAGTTCCACGGGAGAATGTTATGTTGAAGAGTGTTCAGTTAATGTCTTGTTTTAAACATCACACAAGGCCCAAACAATAACTTGCTGTGGACCTGAGTAGCATCCCGATAATGTGCAGCAGAAGATGTTGTGGATATCGCTGTTCTGCTCGCTGAGATCAGAAATGTCCATCTCATGCGTTTGTTGTTGGTCCCATCACCTTTGCAGCAGAGCCAAGATGGTGGCCATGTCTGGTGTTTTGCACTCAGTGTAGAGCAGCGCAGTCCAAGTACCCACAGTAAACCGCATGTTGCCAGGTTTATGGGTGCGAATGCACTTAAAATACTGGCATCTGCAATTTGAGATACACAACTCTTTCTCTGTATCTGTGTGTGTGTTTCTTATTTCCCAAAGAGGCTTTCTTCTCTAAATATTGGATTTGCATGTTTACATCTGAAAATGCCATGTCATAATTACATTATTCCCCGGGTCCTTGTATCTGGAGGAATTCCGCGGGGATACATAGAAATCTTTGTTGTTTACGTGCAAAAAACGCCGAGACCCGCTATTTGTGTTGCGTTAGTAGTAGGCTGTCAAAAGGGGATGTAAGGGAACAAAATATCCTTTCAACCCCTCACATACACAGTAGGGTAGAAGACGAGTCTTCTCTTGGCGCTCTGATATCTGCAAGAACCATATGTTTGTGCTCAGAATTACTCGGAGTTTTCACTCACCCCTCCCGACCAAAAAAACAAAAAAAAGAGCACTTGCTTTTGAAAAGCTGCAATCCCCTTCATGGCCCGGGCTGCTTGTGTTGCTGCAGCGCTGCTTTTGTGTGTTGATAAGGCTGCGAGAGAGTGGCACTTTGATCTGGCCGTCAGGAAAAAAGGAGCTGTTGAAAGTTCTAGCAGCAGATGCTAATGTTCTCATGTGTGCCCCGATAACGCCTCGCCATCCTGCCGAGTGGCACCGATCGAGACCCCCAACCCGTCGGGGGAATTTGGATGACATCTTAGCATGTTGGGTTTGTATCTGAATGTTCCCTAATATGTCAGTAAATGTTACACAGTATCTTTTTTTTTTTTTATATATATATATATATATATATATATATATATATATATATATATATATATATATATATATATATATATATATATATATATATATATATATATATATATATGTCATGTAGATTAAGATTAAATTAAGTACAATGGTACAACAAGTTTGTTGTTCTGTCCACCACCCCTTAGTGCAAAATGCCATCCAATATAATAGAAAATAAAAAGGTAATAAAATAATATACATACACATAATACTAAATAAATACTAATTTGTGCAAGAGCCAGAGATGCAGTGAATATAAAAAGTGTCCACGCCCCTGTTAAAATGGCATTTTTTGATTAATCGTTTTAAAACTTTATAGTGATCTCCTGAACAATTCAATTTAAAGAAATGCAACATCAAGTTGGTCACATAAGTGTACACACCTATCAATTTTCGTCTTACTTACATTTACAAACAGAGCTTACAAAGCATCAAATGGATCTCATTCATTTTGGCCTTGCGTGTATATAGATACATATTCATCTTCCAGCATGTGAAAGACTCACTGAAAACAAGTTCATTTAAGTCATTCACGAACAAATTCCATTTGCGTCTTTCAGTAAATATTTATGCTCGTAAAATTCCTTCTCAGCATATGCGAAAATTAGAAAATGGTTCTACTTTCCAGTATGTAAGTATTTAAATGACCAATATCAGTGTGTTACTGCAATAACCCATAACAGACGTGCACAGGGTGAGTGGACTGGGTGGACGTGTACAGGGTGAGTGGACTGGGTGGACGTGTATAGGGTGAGTGGACTGGAGCGAAATGGCCATCTACTGGACGCTGCATATGAGTGCCGTCCCCCCCCGGTGTTTGTAGAAAGCACAAAGGGAGTCAGAATAATTTAACGCCTAACTCTGATTTCTATGCACAACACACATAATGTACAATGACACCCCCCCCATTTGACTAATATAAATGGTTCATACTTGTGAATGTGTGAATTAAATTGGTCCTTTTCCCCTGCCGGCCTTGGCCTGGGATGAGTAAAACGGAGTCCTGCGGGATGTTTGATTTGTTACAGCGCCGTAACGGCCGCAGCGCGTTATTCCTGATTGTGTTACACGCTCCACATTTATAATTGAACGCCCCTGACCACAGCTAAATGTGACCATGCTGTACCTCCCGGTTCAACTTTCAATGAATTATTCATTGCCGGGCTATAATACTCTCTTATGAGCCGGGCGCGTGAGGGGGGTACGCAGGCATAATTAAGAGGCATCCTCAGAGGCACTCCAGCATCCTCTTCATCAAACGTGCTCTTGACAGCTGAGCGAAAGCAGTTCTTTTACGCATGTTCCACGCAGACCAGCCTTTTGTTTTTCCACAATAACGCTCCTCCATCTCGTAATCGGCGGAAAGCTGCGCTTAGCTAAATTTCGTCTGCCCATCTGGTGCAGAAACTGGGGCAAACTGTACTTTAGCGGGAGCGGCATAGCTCTCCTGGGTGCCTGTGGTGAATATGAGATAAAGGTTTATGAACGAAGCCAAGATTTACCGGCGCCGGCAGGCCCACCAACCCCCGACCTTCCATTCAATGCAGGAGTCAGTGGTTCTCGTGCACGACGCTCATGGATGCGGCAAGTGTTGCACCACGCTGATCTGTGATCAGTTGCACATTTGCACCATAATGGAAGCTGTTGGGTAGGCACATGTGAGCCAACGATCGTATCGAGGTTCTGAGGTACAAATGTCAATGCGTCTGTAGTTGCGAGTTCAAAACAAGGTCTGGCGTCAGTCAATAGTAGTCGGGAACGCGCAGGATCATGGGGATCAGGCACAAAATGGCCGCCTCGCTTTCGGTCTGCAGACTCCTGGGTCGCCCCGGGCAGAGGACCATTCTCAGCATCGTTCTCGCCGCTCTTATTGGGGCTTCAGATCAATAAATCCATCCGGCCGGCCCATGCTGCTCTCGGATATCACCCGGCTTCCTATTTTTCGCTTATCAGTCCCAGGAATCGCTTATCCCCGGAACAAGTTGGCACTTTGTGTGAAGCCCTTGCAAATGTTCATTAAGTTGTTTTCCAATGAGAATGGAGGGATCAATACTGGCCCTCCAGTGATCCATGCATGCCTCCCTCCCAGCTTGTGGACCAGTGTGTCTCAGAGCCACTTATTTATTAGGACATTTTAAAAAGAAATGTCATTTTGAGATGATAACATTGGTGCTGAGAGAATTTTAACTAACAACAGAATTTGCAAATGTTACGGAAAGGTCATCGGCAAACTTAAGTGCAAATGAACCGACAAGGAGAGGTGGCGTTTAATGGATTAATCCACTGGCTGAGTTAACTTTTTTTTTTTTGAGTGAAGGTTATTGTTTCAAAGCTTCCATAAATGCATTTTTAATAAAGCTGTCACAGCAGAAATCCATCATGTAGACAAAGCAGCGCTTATTGTGCTGGCTCTGTTCTCTCGCTTTACCTCACTCTCGCTGAGGTATTTCTGGTTCAAAGACGCTTTTTGGGGTTTTAGTGAAGCCCCACAGGGCGGTAAGTTGATACGCTGGTGCAGATTATTTTTTATTTTTTTAACCCCCCTCCCCTCCACCTTTCATTTACATTTACAGCATTTATCATTGATATTTACAGCATTTATCAGTTTAGAAGTCTCATCTTGCTGCATCTGTAAAATGGTTAATTTACAGTAATTATACTATTTTATATTTGGGACATTACTATAATGCAGAATCAGAAACTTTTTTTCTGTGTGATGTAATTCTCTTTTTTATTGTGTGAAATGTTGAATAATGAGAAGGCATGATGTTTTTTTTTATTTATTACTGTCCTAATGAGTGAGTCAGTGTGAATTTATTCTGGCTTTTCATACTGCAAGTGTTGCTGCTGTTCACTATCACAATGAATAGCTGTGGCACGGAACTTTCTGCGTTTTCACATCATTCGTTTGTCACACAAATAGCTGCAGCCAAAAAACTGGTTGAGTGTTCTGAGTTCTAAAATGACACAGCAGGCCTTAAATCATGAAAAAATAATGATCAATTGTGAAAAGATACGATTTTGAACCTTGTAACATCACTTCACGCGGCATCAGTGATCTTGGCGGGGTTTCATGTTCCACTCGTTTTACTGATTAACATTAATCTTGAGTTTTAAATCACACTGACGCTCGCTGGAACGCGACGGCACCGCGGCGATGGATAATGGGAAGTTGGTTTTCTTGAGCATGTCGGGATCTCTGACGCTCCCAGTGGCTCAGCTTTAGTAACAGATGGTCGAACACCGTCAGGTGTGACATCGGCCTCGTTCACCGAGACGGTGAAGAGTGTGGGGATGTGGTGTGTCGGTTGGAAAGGTGGAAGTTTTGGGATGACACCTGTTTCCTCCAGCTTCCGACTCTCTATACCCCACCCCTCCGAACAGGCCCAGTGGCACGGCAGCTGATTAATATGGAGATTCTCATGACTGGGTTCAGTTTTGGAGGGGGTCCAGGCGCTGCATTTTTTTTTTAATGTCTCCTCCCTTTGCCTGAGTACATATAATCAAGTTTAATTATTACACTGGGAATTATAGGGTTGGGCAGCTCCCTCTGGAATTTTCAGAGTTTGCTTCAAACACTTGCACCACACCGCTGCACCGTGCCCAACAAATTGAAAGGAAATTTTTTTTGGTGCTGATTGTTCTTTCTTCAGAGATGTGGCTGTTCAATTGTGGGTCTGTGTGTGCACTCCGGAGGGGGGATTTGGAGGGAAAGGGGTATGTGAAAATACATCTTCGGTGGGACGCGGAGCTTTGACAACCCACCTCGCCGTACACTGTAAACAGTTCCCCATTAGAGCCAAGGCACTCCACGTGTTCTGTTAAACATCAGGCCTTCTTCAAGTGCTGGGAACCACGGACAGCTACCGCTAAATCACGCATGTCATTCTGAGGACATAGAATTAACCAAAAGAAAAACCATTAGCCCAGGGACGTTGAGGATAAGTGGACAAGACCAGTGGTTCTGCACAGTTTCAGGGCAAGGTGGCCCTGTTTTTTGGGGGGGTCTACTTCTTTCATGTAACACTGAGGGCAGATCATGTTGATAGAAGTAGAGTGCTGGGGTGCTGAAAAACAGAACATCTATTTGTTTCATGAATCGTGATCAAGAAAGAGAACACAGTGGATGCAGTGGACTATAATTCAACCGTAATAGAGGCAATAATAAGTGCTATTAATGAAAATCACCACAAAGTCATCACAATCTGGTCTTGGTTTTGCAAAATTCAGAGTATGTGCAGAATTACCACCTGGGAAGAACAACTTGTCTTCAGATGTGATGGTGCATCTTCTCAAAGTCTACAAATAGGTTAAGTTGTAAGTGGCTCTGTAATTCCCCAGAAATGATACTGGTGAAATATGCGTTGAAAATGTTTTACTATGAAAGTAAGTAACTAGAGTAAATGCGGAACACTGCCTCACATGTCTTTGATTGGTAGCCATTGATTGGTTCTGACTCACCATGTGTGTACCAAGCGCTGTTTACTGTCACATGATTCCATCATGTGACCGGGAGTAACACGGAAACGAGGTAACGTGACTCCTATATATTAGGCTGGAGAGCAGCTGCCAATTGCTCAGTCATTGAATGACGCACGCCATTCGACTCGGCTCCGAAAACCCGCTCCCAGTAAGACCGTACCTGTCCTCTCTGTTCTCCCGATACCTGAACTCCTTCCTGTCAACCTGTCCTGCCCTGTCTTGTGTCTTAATACGCGAACGACAACATCAGTGTGGTGTTGCGGCTCGCGCCGTCCCCGTTCGCAGATTAACGCGGAGGAACTTACCTGCCTCCCTGCGTCCCGCCGCACTGAGGTCTCTCGTTTCCTCCTACACGTCTCTCTCGTTCTGGTCCCGGTTCGCGTGTCAGAATGACTGAGCCCGAATTACGCGCTTCACAACTCGCTGCTTTGTGCGATCGGATAGCGCGGCAGGAGAATCTTTTTGGAAGTCTGTCGCAGGAGGTTCGCTTCCTGCGGCAGCGCATTCAGGAAGTGACCGCCGCGCACCGAGACCATGAAGCGGCGAGCGTGGCGCAGAGCCCTCGCCCCCCCGCGGTTCCCGAACCCAGTTTGCCGCTCCCGGAGCGCTGGAACGGGACCGAGGGGAGCGGCGAGGTGCTCCTCACCGCTCTCTCGTTGATTTTTGAGCTACAGCCTAGCCGCTACCCCAGTGCCCGGTCCCGAATTGCCTTACTCCTAACCCGGCTCGGTGGTTCCGCCGCAGAGTGGGCGGCTGCGCGAATTAGTTCCCCCAGTTCTGCGTCCCTCTCGTATGCCGAATTCGTGGAGGAATTAAAACTCACCTTCTGTCATCCGGACGGTGTGGAAGACGTCGCGTCACAGCTTTACCATCTGCGCCAGGGTACCTCATCGGTCAGCCAGTTTACCGCCAGATTCCGGACCCTGGCTGCAAAGACTCCGCTGGGCGACCACGCCCTCCGGATGATGTACTATGAGGGACTGGCCCCACGAATTCGGGGTGAGATGGTCAGTCGGGAGATGCCAGCAACGTATGAGGCCCTCATACAACTCGCGATGCGAATTGATCGCCATCTGCTGGCTCTCCCGAAAACTGCGGACCCCACTCCGACCCTGCATCAGACCCCTCGACCGCCTCTATCACCACTTCAGCCCACCGTCACTCCTCCAGACCATAAGGGGGAACCCATGCAGCTGGGACGGACAACTCTCACGCCTGAAGAGAAGCAACGGCGTTTTCGGGAGGGTTTGTGTGCATACTGCGCTTCCCCCTCACACATCCGCCTGACCTGCCCTCTTCGTCCGGGGAGACGGGACACCCAGCAGATCAGCACGGCGCGGCCATCTAGGCCCTTTCCTCCACATCTGATGCCACCGACCTCCCGACTCACTCTCCCGGCCGTCCTGGAATGTCATCAGCGAAGCATCTCCACCACAGCCTTTGTGGACTCCGGGGCGGCTGGAAATTTCATAGACCACTCCTTCATCCGACAACATCACATTCCCCTGGAACTCCTCCCAAATCCTCTCACAATAACCTCCGTGGATGGTCATCCCATCTCCGCAGGGCCCATCATTCACCGCACGGTCCCTCTGCAACTCCGGCTGGACTCCCACGTGGAGAAAATTCAATTTCTGGTGACCAAGATAATCACCTCACCACTCCTCCTCGGGTTCCCCTGGTTGTCCCTACATGAACCCCATCTCTCCTGGTCGTCAGGCATGGTGTTGGAGTGGGGAGCGCACTGCCATCACCATTGCCTTCTGCCACAACCCTCCTCGTCTGTCTCCACGAACCCAGAACCAAGTCCTCCCGTGTTAGACAACATTCCCTCCTGTTACCATGACCTAGCCACCGTCTTCAGTTCAGCCAAAGCCGCCCAGCTGCCTCCCCATCGACCAGGCGACATGGCCATTGACCTGCTGCCAGGAACCACTCCTCCGAAAGGACATCTCTACTCCCTCTCCAAGGCAGAGCAATTGGCCATGGAGCGGTTTGTGGCAGAGGCGCTTCAAAACGGCACCATCCGACCATCGACCTCCCCGGCCGCGGCAGGGTTCTTCTTCGTGACCAAGAAGGATGGTGGCCTGCGACCATGCGTGGACTATCGGGGACTCAATAAAATCACCATCAAAAATCGAACACCGTTACCCCTCACCAACACCGCCCTGGACGCCCTCTCGGGAGCCAAATATTTCACGAAGCTGGATCTCCGGTCTGCCTACAACCTGATTCGTATCCGGGAGGGCGACGAGTGGAAAACCGCCTTCATCACCCCCACCGGTCATTTTGAATCCCTAGTAATTCCATTCGGTCTCTGCAACGCACCCGCCGTCTTCCAGCAGTTCATAAATGATACTCTCCAGGACATGCTGGGACGGTGGGTGTATGCCTACCTGGACGACGTCCTCATTTATTCACCCACTCTAGAATCCCATATTCAACACGTGAGGGCAGTACTAAAGAGATTGCTCGCCCACCGACTGTACTGTAAGCTGGAAAAATGCGCCTTCCACCAGCGCTCCACCACGTTCCTGGGTTTTACCATCTCGTCCCAGGGTGTGGCCATGGAGCCCAAGAAGCTAGAAGCAGTGGCGTCGTGGCCCCTACCCACAACGCTGAAGCAACTGCAACGGTTTCTTGGGTTTGCAAATTTCTATCGTCGCTTCATCCGTGGCTACAGTACGGTCGCAGCACCCCTCACTGCTCTCACCAAACCTTCACCAGGTCCGTTTCGCCTAACCCCGGAGGCCATTCAAGCGTTTAAATCTTTGTGTCATCATTTCACCACCGCCCCCATTCTTCAACACCCAGACCCTACCCTTCCGTTTGTTGTAGAAGTGGACGCGTCAGAGGTGGGTGCTGGCGCCGTCCTCTCTCAACGCGGTCCGGACCGGAAATTGCACCCGTGTTGCTTCTTCTCGCGGAAGTTCACGCCTGCACAGCGGCGATACGGGGTGGGGGACCGTGAGCTGCTGGCGGTCAGGTGGGCCCTCGAGGAGTGGCGGCACTGGCTGCAAGGCAGTGACACCCCCTTTCTGGTCTGGACCGATCACCAAAACCTAATCTCTATCAAAACCACCAAACAGCTCAATCCCCGCCAGGCGAGGTGGGCACTATTCTTTGAACAATTCGACTTCCAACTCTCCTACCGTCCCGGCTCCAAAAACCAGAAAGCCGATGCCCTGTCTCGTCAACACGCCCCAGACTCACCATCCTCTGACCCCGAACCCGTTCTTCCTCCTCATCGCATCCTAGGCCCTCTCCGGTGGTCCCTCGAGACGAAGGTCCGGGCAGCCCAGGCATCCGACCCTGGCCCAGACAACACCCCACCCGAGTGCATGTACGTCCCAAATACCTGCCGGCCCGATGTACTGCATTGGGGCCATTCCTCCGTCCTCTCAGGCCACCCAGGACGCCAACGGACCCTCTCCTTCATTCGCCGAGCATTCTGGTGGCCTTCAGTACGACGGGACGTACAGGCCTACGTGGATGCATGTGATGTCTGTGCCCGGGCCAAGACTCCCAACACTCCGACTGCTGGGCCCCTGCGTCCCCTTCCCATTCCTCATCGCCCCTGGACCCACCTCGCCTTGGACTTCATCACCGGCCTCCCTGAAGCTAGTGGTATGACCACCATCCTGACCATAGTGGATCGTTTCTCCAAAGCGGTCCACTTGGTCGCCCTGCCCGGCCTACCGTCCTCTGCCACAACCGCTGACCTCGTGCTTCAACACGTGGTCCGCCTCCATGGGTTCCCCCAAGACATCGTCTCTGATCGGGGACCCCAATTCGTCTCAGCTGTGTGGAAGGCGTTTTGTCGCCTTATCGGATCCACCTGCAGCCTCTCCTCTGGCTACCATCCCCAGACCAACGGTCAGGTGGAGAGGGCCAACCAACAGCTGGGACGATACCTGCGATGCTTCGCGTCCGAACACCAACGCACTTGGCCCGGGTTTCTCCTGTGGGCGGAGCTGGCCCACAACCTGCAAATCTCCTCCGCCACCGGCCATAGTCCCTTTGAGATCTGCCATGGATATCAGCCCACCATCTTCACGCACCAGGTGCCTGCAGGTGGGGTCCCCTCGGCCCGTCAGATGATCCGCGGTTGTCGAAAGGCCTGGAAATCGGCGCGGTCGGCCCTCCTCATCGCCTCCCGAAGGATGTCCACCCAGCACGATCGTCGGCACCCTCGTCGACTGCACTTCCGAGTGGGACAGAGGGTGTGGCTGTCCACCAAAGACCTACGTCTCAGGACTGAGTCACACAAACTGTCCCCTCGATACATCGGACCATTCCGGATCCTCAGTCGGATCAACCCCCTCACATACCGTCTCCAACTCCCTCCTGCCATCCGTGTCCATCCAGTCTTCCATGTCAGCAAACTCAAACCCTTTGTCCGATCCTCGCTTCATCCTCCTGCTCCGGATCCGCCACCGCCACGCATCGTCGACGGGGGACCCGCCTACACTGTGGAGCGCATCATTGCCTCTCGCCGCAGAGGTCGGGGGGTCCAGTACCTGGTGCATTGGACCGGCTATGGACCAGAAGAACGGTCTTGGATCCCGAGTCGTTTCATCCTGGACCCGTCTCTGGTGGCTGAGTACCGGCAGCGTACCGCCGCCACTCCGGGGCCGTCGGGGGTCGGCCCTGGAGGGGGGGGTACTGTCACATGATTCCATCATGTGACCGGGAGTAACACGGAAACGAGGTAACGTGACTCCTATATATTAGGCTGGAGAGCAGCTGCCAATTGCTCAGTCATTGAATGACGCACGCCATTCGACTCGGCTCCGAAAACCCGCTCCCAGTAAGACCGTACCTGTCCTCTCTGTTCTCCCGATACCTGAACTCCTTCCTGTCAACCTGTCCTGCCCTGTCTTGTGTCTTAATACGCGAACGACAACATCAGTGTGGTGTTGCGGCTCGCGCCGTCCCCGTTCGCAGATTAACGCGGAGGAACTTACCTGCCTCCCTGCGTCCCGCCGCACTGAGGTCTCTCGTTTCCTCCTACACGTCTCTCTCGTTCTGGTCCCGGTTCGCGTGTCATTTCCCAAGGGGCATCTGGAGCTTTCTGAGGGATTTAGAGCCGGACCGGAGGCTTTGTTCACTGGTTCGCTCAGGAGGGTCTAAGTCTAGCGGAACTGATGTGAGACAGCATCCGAGAGCCTTGCTCTCCAGCTGGCCCGAAACAATGTATCCATCATCACACACAGGTGCCCCGCCCAGAACCAAAGTTATTTTCTGAACATATGTTTAGAGAAATGCAACATTTTCTCATCTCTCTTGATTGAAACCAACTTTTTGATGGTTTCGATTTCGGAATAAAGGCCTTGGTTTGTAACTGTAACCCTTTAAGGCCTGTCAGACGTTGGCTCTGGGTTTACGCATAATTTACATTGCCGGCATGACGTAACTGATCACTGATTCCTTTTGTGAGGTGGTCTCCTGCCGAGCTCTGAGACCACCCCTTGATTGAGATGTCCCTTATGTCACTTTCTGTGAAAAGCATGGCTTTTTAACGTCCTCCTGCTTCACATGGTGGGGGGTGGATGTATTGGCTATTGTTGGAATATGCTCAGCATCCTGTTCTACTGGAAACTCACTCATTATTTCATTCTTGGGTTAATTTGTCCACTGAATCCTTTGGTCCTTTTATGTGTTTCCAGTGAAGGAGATGGACCACCCGCTGTTATGCAGCTGAACGTGAATAGAAAAAGAATAGAAATAAAAGTCGAGGGTTTGGATTCATCTATTCAGAGAACATATTAAACTAAATATGTAATAAGGCCAGTGTCATTTGTTATAATTGGATTTCGCCTGTTAAATGCATAAATAAGCAATGACATTTTTTATTCAGAAAGGTCAGTAATATTTCTGAGTAATGGGGTGGCAGTAGCCTAGTAGGTAACACTTGCTCCTATAAACCAGAAGACCACAAACTCGCAGCTTCCAACCCCACTTAATACCCTGAGCAAGACACTTAGCCCTAAATGTCTCCATATTTGTCATAAATGTTTGCTAAATTCAATGTAATAATGAATGATTTCCTCACTTTTCAATTAAATAGAAAACATCACAACCCCGATCATTAAAAAAACAGTTCTGTTATAAACAGTCAGATAGTTGGCTGCATGATCAGGTCAGATTTGTTCATTTGTTTTCAATAAAAACAAATATTAGTTCCTATTGAACTGAAATCAGGCCCTCTGTGCATTTATTAAAAACAATAAAAAAACAACAAAAACTACTTAATCACACAAGTAATAAATTAACTAATAATGGCAACTTAAAGTACAGATGCAAATGTGTAATATAAACAAGTTCAAGTTTAAGACAAAATTGGGTACAAAATAGACTAATTTTGGGATGATTGACACTCAAAGTTATTTCTCATTGGTCACTGCAAGGTGAAAATTTTTCAAGAATTTAAATTCTGCAAGATTTTGCCATATTCTTTCCATTTCTTGTCAGATGCTTGCTGTGTAAGAAAAGGAAGGAGTAAGCACAATCACCGAACTCTGATGAGCCTTACCGGACTGTATTCCCCTCTTCATAGAAAAGGGCCGGTTCTTGCAGAGTTACTTGTTGTTTTTGTGCTGCTTTGTATTTATACAGAAGGGTTCATCAGGGGATCTGATGGTGCTTCTACATAGCGCCGTGTGTTCTGCACAGACATTTTACCAATTCCTCTGTGAGACGATTGGTTTTTTGGATTTGCCCAGGTCCTCTGCCCCAGGCACAAATTATCATGAGCAGAAAGGAGAGAAGAAAACAAAGATTTAATAAACAGCACAGGCAGAACAAACAGAACCCAAAACCCGCCACCCGTTTAAGATGCACAAGAAATAAAGGCAATTTTCTCACATTTTTTGTTTTCAAATGCACAACCTTGCCTATGGCTAGGATTAAATTTGACAGAAATAATTTCGATAAAAAATAAATAAATAAATAACAAAAAAGAAGCTTCTCACATGCCATTCTAAAACTCTCAAGTTTAAAAATATATATAAATTTTTTAAAATTAATTTGCTACCCATCTATCAGGAAAGGAAATATTCTTATTGTAACTTTTTGTGTGTGTTTTATCCCATTCTGGGCCTGGGCACCCTGTGTGATCTTGCCCCTGTACTGAAGTGTGCTTCACTCCCCTTTGTGTCCTGATCAAAGGTAAACACACTTCAGTGCTCTGCCAGCGATCGTCTTCCTCAACCCCCACTCATGACAGCGTATGTTTCAGACATGCAGAGATAGGGCCTGCTCTGCAGCTGAGCGCCCCGTAATTGTGTTTCCAATTGGATGGAACACTTTGGCGGAGGGGGATTAAAGTGCGTACGCAGCGGCGACCCTCGAGGGCCACGGATGAGGGGGACTCAAGCTGTGCAATTACAGATGCGGCTCTTCCCAGCTTCTAAACATCCTGATTCAGGATTTCTCCGCACGCTGCCATGTTGGAATACTGTGGGAGATTTGAGGTCGCCTGGGGTTCTCGCTCGTTGGAAACGTTCTCTTTTCCACTGCTAGTAATTCATCAGGTTCCATGGCTTCATTTTGCTGGACCTGTTTGAGCACAGATAGTGAGCCCAGGGCATGCTGGGGGTTAATGAGGACTCCATGAATTACATAGTGCTGTGATAATTCATATTCATGTCATATTCAACTGTGCTGACTTCAGAATTTGGAATTTTTCAACAACAATCGAATTATTTGTAGGTGCCTGCACATTTCCGTTTGCATAAAAATAAAACCAATGGACCATCAAAATATAAAGCTCAACTTAATTTAAGTTAAATTATTTTGTTATTTTATTTTGGCTACATATTTTGAATTTGATAGGCCAAATGTGAATGCATTTTCCTTTTCATTTCTATTTGCAACGCTATATGCAAGAACCTCCTCCACAATGTCCTTTATTAATATTAAATCATTTTTTGATTTCTTTGAGACATCTGGAAAATCTGATTTTGCTTCAATTAGCATACAGCAGCTATAATATAACATATGGACAGTAGCAATTGCTGGCAAGATATTGTGAGGGTGAGAATTGCAATATGCGATTATGCAGAAACATATAGCGTATGCATTTATAGAACGTAAATGTCACTCAGCTGCCCGGGACTGAGCCTGTCTGAATTATGAGCTTATACCAGAAACCAGGTACCTTCTGTTCACTGTTCGTTTCTCTCTGAAGTTTCTCATGCAGAATTCTATCTTATTTCATGTTTTCATACACGTCCCTGGGGTCTATAAGGGATCCGCAGGACATAATATTTTTCACACAATGCCAACAAGACGTCATTAGCTCGGAAAGATCAAAGCTTCCCGGCTTCTGTCCAGAGCCATGTTGACAGAAGCCGATGATTAAAATGAAATGCTACGTTTTATAGGGGCCCGGGTTGGACGTTTAATGCACTCCCAAGTTTTGCTTAAGGTCCTTGAGAATCTTTGTGGTATACATGACGATAAATGGTAAGCAGATGCAGGTATTTCCGTGCGGTCGCGCCACCGCATTCTTGTAAGGGACATTGCATCTGTTGCTGTTTAGGAATCGCCTGCGTTGAGTTTTGTCCACACATTGTTTTCGGCTTTGCTCAACAGATCCTTGCAATCCCAGAAATTCCTCCTGTGAGTTGCGTGATGGGCTGCGGAAGTGGAATCTCGTGTTTTTCGTCTCGTGTTTTCAGCATGGCATCTTATCCCCCATCAGAGGAATGAATTTGATTGACTCAGGTACATTTCTCAGTAATAATAACAGACCCATCTCTGTGGTATGAGGGCTGGTGTCTGTTCTTGGTCCATCATGTTACACTGTTGTCAGGCAGCGTTTTATTTTTTCTTTTCTCGCATTTTTTTTCTGACAGTGTCTCAGTGTCAGGGTTTATCGAGCTGCCAGAGAGCAGGCATCTTAACTGACAGGGAATGTTCTCTTCCCCTTCTATCCTGCCCACATTCTCCTGTTCACATCCACCCCATCAAATATATATATATAATTTTTACACCAAGACATTAAATGAGTAGGAGAAGAGACCACCAGGTTTTATGTGCCTGTAGGCCAAATGTCTGAAACTGCCTCCGCTGTGAATGGTCATTTTATTAGGTACACCTTGAAGACATGTACCAAAGTGCCACGGTTAGAGGCCATGGTCCAGCAGAAAAACAAGCAGTCCACAGCAGTGTGCTAAGAATGCAGCCAGCAGAACTATTTAATAAAATGCAGTGATCGCTGGGCAAACACAACAAGTACTTTTGACAGTGAGCACCACCACATTTTATATTTGGCTCCCTGTGTCCCACCATTATAACTGACATCATTAACAGTACCATAGGCCTACATAACACATTTAGTTACATAGTTAAAATAACCTCCTCCATAACTAGGTGGCCCACCGTCTCCAAGTATACAGTGGAGGAAATAATTATTTGACCCCTCGCTGATTTTGTAAGTTTGTCCAATGACGAAGAAATGAAAAGTCTCAGAACAGTATCATTTTAATGGTAGGTTTATTTTAACAGTGACAGAAAAAAATAACTTGAAATAAAAGATAGAAACTGATTTGCATTTCATTGAGTGAAATAAGTATTTGAACCCCTACCAACCATTAAGAGTTCTGGCTCCCACAGAGTGGTTAGACACGCCTACTCAATTAGTCCCCCTCATTAATGACACCTGTCTTAACTAGTCACCTGTATAAAAGACACCTGTCCACAGAATCAATCAATCAGGCAGACTCCAAACTCTCCAACATGGGAAAGACCAAAGAGCTGTCCAAGGATGGCAGAGACAAAATTGTAGACCTGCACAAGGCTGGAATGGGATACAAAATCAGATGAGACTGATCTGTGGTCAGATGAGACCAAAATTGAGCTCTTTGGCATTAACTCAACTCGCCGTGTTTGGAGGAAGAAAAATGCTGCAAAGGCAGCAAAGGAGTGTCTCAAGAAGAAACACATTAAGGTTATGGAGTGGCCTAGTCAGTCTCCTGACCTTTATCCAATAGAAAACCTAAGGAGGGAGCTGAAGCTCAAAGTTGCACAGAAACAGCCTCAAAAACTTAGTGATTTAGAGATGATCTGCAAAAAATCTGTCACTGTTAAAATAAACCTACCATTAAAATGATACTGTTCTGAGACTTTTCATTTCTTTGTCATTGGACAAACAAGCAGTAGGTAAAGGGTAGGAGTGTCTAATTTTACATTTACAGCATTTATCAGACGCCCCCTGCAGAGACACTCAGGGTTAAGTGTCTTGCTCAGGGACACAATGGTAGTAAGTGGGATTTGAACCTGGGTCTTCTGGTTCATTGGCGAATGTGTTACCCACTAGGCTAATACCGCCCATAATAAAATGGACAGCTTCTCTACATGAGTGTACAGATGCTTTCTTAAAAAAATACTACATGTCCACTTTATCAAGGCTGGTTAACTACGCCGGCTTTTTACTGTAGAGTATTGATCTTGTGTGGGCCCTTGTGTGATGCAATTGTGGGTCTGAGTGCTGCCCTCTCTGATGGGGTTTTTATTTTTGATAAAAGGGCTTCAGCTGCCAGCTGTCGAGTTGAGCCAAGTTGACCGTCTCCTGCATCATGGTGAGGGATCAGCCATCTTTCTGGAACCCAGTCTCCTTTTGTTTTTCTCCATTCTCTTTGTTAAAACCTTCTACAGCAGATAAGAATCTTGCGTCAGCCTCACTGCACACGTCTCTGACAAAGGTAAACCAGACGGCCTGCCAATAGGCGGCCATTAAAACCACCTCAGACCTGATGAGTGGTGACTGGTCAAAATGGCCGCCCATTGTTCCCTGGCTGTAGCTGTGATAAGAGGGCAATTAGTACTTCGACTGAACTCCAGCCGAGGGACTGAATTATGCAGAACTGGCAGCAATGCCACCAACCAGCTCGGGCGTTGTTAAATTAACCCCATAAGCTGGCTGTCTAATGATGGCGCTCACTGCCCCCACTCGCCGGTTTAAGTCTTTAACCCTGGGAGGTGACAGCAATAACTCTTCACCCATCAGTGAGAAAGAGGCTGGGTGGAGCTGCTCAGCGGCCGTGCTTAATGACTGACCTTTTGTCTGGGTGTTCAGGGATATCCTTGAGATATGACTCTGTCACCAGTGCTTTCTTCTCTCTGGCCTGCCCTTGACCGTTTGGTAAACAGTAGCGGGATCACGTATTTCACTTCTCTAAGGGCCACCGCGATATGCAACGCTTCCCCCGGGGTGAGGTCATCACTCTACTGTCCTGAAGTCTCTTTAACTCATTTCCACTTCCATCTCTCCTTCTCTAAATACCCCGATTTGTACCGATCTGACAAGGTGTCTGGACGCGGAAAGGGAGGTAAAGGGCTCGGAAAAAGGAGGCGTCAATCGTTACGGAAGCGGCCCCGTAATCAGAAGGTTGCCGGTTTGAATCCCGATCTGCCAAGGTGCCACTGAGCAAAGCATCGTCCCCACACACTGCTCCTTGGGCGCCTGTCATGGCTGCCCACCGCTGACCAAGGGTGATGGTTAAAAGCAGAGGACATATTTCGTTCTGTCACCATGTGCTGTGCTGCAGTGTTTCACAATGACAATCACTTCACTTTTCTTTTTCACTTTTAATTCAAGGGTTCTGATGTGTAAACCAGTGAATTCACTTCTTTTTTAGCACCTGGAAAGATGAGAGATATGCTGAAGATATGAGCATCAGCAGCATAAACAAATAAGAATATTTTCGGTACGCATTATCCTAACACTCAAAACTTGCTTGTTTATTGACAGTGAAATGCTGAAATGTGTCATGGAACCTTGTGGTTTGGTATAAATTAGTGTTAATGAGCTCATAATGCCTCCGCCAACCAGTCCCCTTGTTAAGACATCATTAAATTGTTTTGGGTGCATAATTGGAATTCCTGTAAATTTAAGAACCTACTTAATTGGTTTGACACATTGCGTTCCTGTTATGCCCTGCACTGTGGTTTTTTATATTTATTATTTAACCTTTATTTAACCAGACAAGAGCACATTTTTATTTACAGTGACGGCCTGACAGCTCTGCTGATGGGACTGATGAACGTTAACGAATGCCGCCCAGTGCATCACTCATTATAATAATCAGCTGTTAACGTGATTTAATGAAAATGCGTCTGAAAGCATCCATCATGGTTCTAGCATTCAGGAAAGGTGCCTCAATGCTGGTTTAGAGCTCACTGCAAGGAAGGAAGAAGTGAATGTGAGAAATGAGGAGCGCTGTAAGTAAATAAGTGTGTGTGGTCCAGAGCCCTAAGGCTTATGAAACATAGCCAGAGGATATATTAAATTAGCATTACAGTATTAGAGCATTGAATGCAAAATGCAAACTTTTTTTCTCTCCGCATGCAGTCGTTAGCACGGAACGGACACATCGCTGTGGAATTGCAGGAAATTAGCCTGCGCTTGTCCGCATTATCCATTCTTCCATATCTAACACGAACTTCCCGTTCCCATAAGACGCACTTAATTTCTGCTTGCTTTTAATTATCTGTCTTTGAGTAAAAGAATTCAGGTTGTGCACCATTTAGTTTTCCTTTCAGATAAAATACATATTTATGTATCAAGGCAGCTAAAACAGTTTTTTTTTTTTAGAATAAGTTGATGGAGTTCTTCCAGTTTTGCAGTGGGAAAGGCAGTAAAGTGCAGGAATGCAATTAAGGCTAATCACAAGAGTCACAGCTTGATGAATTCTGCATCTTCTAATCTTCTGTTCGGTCTATCAATGCACACAAGGACGATACCGACTCTGAAATGAAACAACAAATAGATTCTTTATCTAAGACAGGAAATGGAATGTGGGGAAAGGAAGTTAGTTGAGAAGCCATTTACACAACGGCTTTACTCCAAGGTATACCTCCAGTTTCCACCCCATTAATGGGTACTGTGATGATTTTTGGACTAAACCAGGCAGCATTTTGGATGTAGTCCCCACCTTCCCCACATTTATTTTGCCGGTGTCCTTTCATACAGGAAATGTTTGTTTATTGCTACTTACTGTCTGCATTTTGACGTCTGTCCCCACTGGTTAAGAAATATTCCCCTGGTTTCATGCAAAGTTATGTGTTTCCATCCAAAGGAAACATTTCTCTCGACCCAATACAGCCAGCCACAAACACTCCATCTCTGAGATGTAAGTCTGTCAAACGTGCCTCTGCTGCCGTGGAGCGAAATGAAATGCGCCCAGTGTCTGGCTGATGACAGCGTTTCCCGCCGAAGATGAAAAGCTCTCCATTATCCTGCCGAATGTGTGGAGGACGGGAGTCCCACCGTGGCTGATTGAGTGAAGCCGTGTTATAAAGCACCATTTTAATACTTAAGTGAGGAAATTATCTTAAGCGCTGTGTATTTTTCATCAGATTTGACGAATGTGGTGAAGTGCGGCCGTTGACGTGACACTGATCCTCGCTGCGAGAGGCTGTGGCAAAATTGCAGAAGTTCCTGCACTGAGGACCAATGCATAGCTCTGCGAAACATGAAGACAAACAATTATAACACGCCATTTATGTCAGTAAGCCAAACAAAGGTCCGTATCCTGGATATGTAAAGCTATTGGAAACATCCCTACTTGATTTAGTGCCAAACGAACAATCAGGGCTTGAAGTTGATGACATTAGTTGAACATTATCCAGAAGCAGCCGCAGTGTCAAAGTGAGTGGAAGTCATTCATGTTCTACGGGAGCCAGCATCTCTCAGCAGTGAACCTTGGCACGCATCTTGAGCGGTGGGCTCTGGCACATTTCGTTTCCAGACCATCTCCTTTCCTCATCGGGAGGGCAGCCAGAGTGAAAATTTCTGCTCTCACCGGTTCTGCTGTGATCGCGGGGTTAAGTCAGGTGAGTTTACTCTTTTGTAAAGCACCGGCTTGTCCCTGAGATTAGCCCTCATTTGTTTTTTTATAATCGGCATCTTCTGACTGGTACCAGTCGTCCTTTTGTTGTTTTTCTTTAGCTGCCGATCGTCATTGTTCTGTAGACAGGGAGGCGCAGCATGATAATAGGTTCAGGCTCTCAGGAGGAGTCCTGCCACCGACAGCTTCCCCTGCTCTCCCCACGTTGTCTCTTAACAGATGTGCTGATGTGTCATTGTGGCTGTCCTGGCAGGATGGATCTGGCCGGCGAAGACACACGTCTCACCTCTCTTTTCCGTTCTCTTTCCCTCATCCATTCCCAAACACCCTGGTGAGGTGTTTCATGATGCTGCACCATCAGGTTTCCAGCCAGTCGTCTTTCTTTCAACGTATTTCTCCTTGTCTCTTTTGTTCTGTGTTAAAGACAGAGAAAATGATTGGATTGGAATTCCTACTCGTTAACTTGGGAAAATGCTCCCTATCCCGACTTCCATCATTCCCTGAAAGGCCAGCAAAAACAGTAAAGACTATAACTTTGCTTGCAAATGGGTCATTGGCAAATATTCACTGCAATTATCGCTGGTGCATTGAACAAATTAATACCTGAAATTATAATTCACTACAAAGTGAAGCTTGAGGCAGCTGCATTGTTCTCTCTTTGTACATGAATGTACAGAGGTTGACAGTAACATCATCATCCCTTAATATTTCTGAAGTACATTAATCTACTTCTATATTCAGTGGTGGATAGTAACACAAGGAATTGTAATCAGGTACTATACTTAGTACATTTTTTTTTTACTTTACCAAAAGTGTATTCAAAATGTCTTACATTGTATTGATCTAAATAAAAATAGCCAGTTTGTACTATGGCTGTCAATGGCTAAAAACAAAGGGTAACTGCACATTTTGCAAGTAATTGATTCAGATTACAATTTAATTGCGATTCAATTTTTTAAGTGTGGAGCAAGTGCCAGTCAGTCAAATCCATTTATGCAGTTTTCCTGGACATGTTGACCAGTATTGTGGGTTAAGCAGCTATGTTGTCCCTGCATGGCAGAGTCATATACGAGTAAGTATAACTGTTGTTTTGACATTTTAGTGACATTTGAATTTTTCACTTTCAATCATGTATGAGGACTTGTACTTTTACTGGAGTAGTATTTTACTTTGGGTATGTCTACACAAGAAAATCCTTTATGTTGTATTAAATGTATGTTAGTGAGTAGAATTATCTGTACTTTCTCTATAACACCTGTTTACGCATATTTTTTTTACTTGATTTCCTTTGCTTTCTTCCTTTGTGATGTTAATTGGTATGTTTGTCTAAAAGTCACACTTCAATTCAGCAGCTGTGGCCGGCCTTGTCAGTGCAAACAGAGAAAGGAGCAAATGAAGATGGAGCACGAAGGAAAGCACCATTTTTTGCTTCAAATCAAAGCCTCATAAATAAGGACTGATGTGGCCCGTTACTGCTGCTCTTATTTGGAATGAACATTTCGTAATCTGTTCCATCTGAAAGTATCTCAGGGGTACAGAGTAAAAGCAGCTAGAGTTTGAAATCTCTCTTGAAATTTGTCCCTCGAAACGAAATGCAACTGAGTCTGTTGCGAGGGCTGCATTAAACCGGGAAAAGATCGCATCTACTACTAAAAATTTGATGTGCAGATTTAATATTTTTTCACAATACAACATTATTCTAGAAATCAGCTTTAAAAAGTTATCAGTATGCTGAGTACTTTCAAAAAATGCCATTCACAAATTTTAATTTGAAGCCTCTGATTTGCAGACCACTAACTAAATATTATCAAGTTGACACTGTTTGAATATGACTGAGTTTGAATTATGCAGACAGAATTGTGTATCTATGATATTTATGATCTGTTTTGTACATATACAGTACAGGCCAAAAGTTTCTCATTCAATGTGTTTTCTTAATTTAATCATGACCATTTACATTGGTAGATTCTCACTGAAGGCATCAAAACTATGAAACACATTGAATGAGAAGGTGTGTCCAAACTTTTGGCCTGTACTGTATATGGAATTTCTAGAGCGCTTTTATGATGGAAACAATCTGTCAGGTATCAGTCAGAATCTGGCAACACTTTTGTGTTGCAATGTAATCCGAACTGGAATTGTTGTGCATCGGAAGATGGCGTCTGGCTGCACAGCTTCTACTGAATGATTCAGATGGCCGCTGTGGAAATGGGCTGAGACCAGAGAATTTTCAGCAGGAGGGAGTGCAGCGCAGCCTTAGATGTGCCAGGGAGATGGATGTGACATGGAGCCGGCGATGAGTGCAGAGGCTCCGCCCCACCCTGGGTGTGTGCGCGCGCGCACACACACACACACACACACACAGACACACACAGACACACACACACACACACACACACACCCCAGCCTAATGAAGCAGGTTAAATTGAGCGGGGGTGTCAAATGTGTTTACATCCTAAACTGATCAAGCTGCTGCTAGATTGCTTGGAGATGGGAGAGGTCTCTAATGCCGACTCTTGGCGTCGGTCTTGGAGTGAAGCACCACTGCCTGGGTTCATCCGATCCAAGGGCATGAATTATAAATCATGCGTCTGAGTTTCAAATTGGTGTTTATTTGCTGCCGTTACATCAATACAAACGTTCCTTGGTGGGTCCGTGTTGGTTTCTGTCACACCCTTGCATGATGATGATCTGGTTGTGGGAATATCTCACTTTGTTGGGAAAAACCTCACATAGGTGAAAGTTACAAAGCAGCACAGCACACGAGGCACACAATGAAATGTGTCCTCTGCTTTTAACCATCATTCTTGGTGCCCGGGGAGCAGTGTGTGAGGACGGTGTTGCATTGGGTTGAGAATGAGTGAATGAAGGTCATCGTCACTATGTTCTGTGGATGGGGGCGTGGTTATCCTTGAAGAGACTTCTTCCAGGATAAAGTTGGATCGTAACCATGCAGCAAAATGTGCTCCATACATGAACTTGTCCTACCTTATTAATTTTATTCATGTAATTTTTGTGTCAGCTGCCGTGTAGATCTATTTTAGGCTGACCTCTGCTCTGTTTCTTTGACCTTTCGTATGTACAGTTTGCATGTTTACAGGTGTAGAGTATGTCAGATGTAGGCCTGCTACAAGGTAGATGTTTGTGGTTGAGGGTTATTAATAGACGGAGTCATAATGCACATCAGCCTCATTCATCATTGCCAACAGCTCATCTATGCAGATTCATCCATCATGACGCCAACATGTCCACACACACACACACACACACACACACACACACACACAGTTCCACAGAGCACTTCTCAACACATTTAACCTGGAAAGCACAATGTGCACACACACACATTTTCATTGGTAGTACACCAAATAATAAACACACGAATTTTTACCCAAACTCACTCACCAAGACATTTCACAGCAACATACACAAAAAAGAAATCAGAAATGCCACTCGTTAGAACACTCTCTCACATGGAAGTAAACTTGCTCATTTGTAATACTTTCTTGCGCACACATACACACTAATGAATGCATGTGGATAATTACACACAAACGTTCTCTCTCTCTGTTTCATACATACTTACACCCACCATCATTAGAGCTCACATGCAATTAAACACACACCCTCACACACCCTCACACACACACACACACACACACAAACACTCGGGACACCCGCACTCACTTAACTGCTCCATCATTTCCCAAAAACCATCATCCTCCTGCAACACCCAGTGTCATGCAGTGCTGCTCATCAAGGCAGCAAATTGCCTGTGACAATTAAAACGTTTTTAAGAAAAGCAGTGAGAGGATCCCCGCCCCCTGCCGCTGCCATTGAGGCCGCATCCTTCCACCAATACCAGATTTCACAGGAAAGCTTTCTTGGCCCCGCCCCTTTCATGACAATCGCTGTGTCGTGTCTCAGGGAGAGATAAAGCATTAGTACTCTAATGGTTAATTATAAGCAGAGACGTGTTGGGGGCTTGGTACCCCGCTGCCCGCTGTCCTGGTGGCTCCCGGCACCTCTTTACCTGTTAATTACCTCGCCGCCGTTCACCAGGTCCTCTGTTAATGATGGTGAATCGGCGGACCCTGGGGGCCACCGGTCATTAGGAGGAATATATTTAGCCCTGGCGCTAATACGTTGGCAGTTTTTCGCTGGCTTCACTTTCGCATGACCTCGCTGTTACTGTTTCTGGGGTGTCTGGGGTGGTCCAGTCCATGGAGGTCCTGGCTGCAGGGTGTGTGTGTGTGTGTGTGTGTGTGTGTGTGTGTGTTCATTGTACTTTTACATCCGTCATCAGTAAGACACACTGAAATCTCTGGGTTTATTGGAGATTATTAATCACTGCTACATTTAACATTAAAATTTCAAGGAATTTCAAGCCAAATCTTGTTGATAAAACGTGATATTTTGAGATATAGTAGTAATGAGTTACAAAGTGAAACAAAATTGCATTCACTAGTGAGAACAAACATGATTTTGTAACTGCAGTTCCATGAACTGAATTTTTTTTTTTTTACCGATGATCCAATGCTAATGCGCTTAGTCGCAAGCTGGGAGTAGTCTGGCGCATATTGTGCTCGATTCCCACCCTGCGACGGCTGCAGCGGTTGAAAGCTTGAGTGATAAAGCCGTCCTGCAGCCTCCTCTCCAGCAGACCAGATTAATTAGCAGCGAACTCAATTAAAAATGCTCCTCTTAAAAGCATCGGAGTAGCTGGTGCCACCGAGTAGGTGGCGGTAAGATGATTTTTAAACAGTTTTTTTTTCTTTTTGTTTTGCCCGGCGTGCATCTGGCGATCACGACTCTGCCGTGGCTCCCCGATGCCGAAGCCTTTTAAAATAAGTGCTTTAATAGAGGGTTGCTCCGTGCGGACATCTGTGTTTGCTGCGCCGGCCCTGTGCACCGTGCCAGTGGGAGGACAAACGGTCACTTAATTACCAAGCTGGGCTTTTCGAGGTGAAAACATCAACAGAACATCTAACAGCCAGTGCTGGATGTCGGCCTGCGTTGGCCGGCATCTCTCATTGCTGTGGTTTGGGGGCGTGGAGGTGTTTCGTGTTTTCCATCAGACTGTGGATGAGCATGTGACCGAAGAAGAGCCTCCTGCCCACGTTTCCATGGATGAGTTAACTCCATTGTAGTGTCTGATTTCACTTCCTGTGCTAAAGGGAACCACTCAGAGACAGAGAAAGCAGAGTTGAATGTGTGTGTGTGTGTGTGTGTGTGTGTGTGTGTGTGTCTCCAGACAGCTGGGTGACATCAAAAGAAAAATATATCATAAGCTATCAGAACATCTTCAGTTCTTTTTGTTTCAAGTTTTCCATTCTGTGTTCCTCTACAGAAGGTATGGACTAATTTTTTTTTTGTTGAGGTGTTGCTAGTGGTTCCGGAATTGTTGCCTCAATGAAGAAGCCAAAATCCTTTGAAGAGAATTTGCCATCATGTACCTGGTGCACATGTATTGTATAAGAAGAGGAAATGTACAACAGTGGGTGAAAATCCACAATTTGTCCGGCAACTTTGAAACTTTAGAAGTCGTCCTGAGCACCCACCACCAAACAATTGATTAGAGGTAATTACAAGTCAACAAAACTTTTATTCCCATAGTGGAACTTTGTCCTTAACAGGGTTTTGCGTAAGGCCAACAAAAATGAGATCAGGGATGTAGTAAAAGGTCAGTAATCAATTGACACTGACATGTTTTTGAGGTACTGATGCACTGAATATGTTAACGTTACAATAAATTATATATTTTTCAGGGGGCTATATATATTATATCAACAGGGTTGAATGGATGAATACCCAAAATTGCTGAAAAAATACTGAGGACATAACTACAACTACATGTTAACAGTGAGTTGACCAACACTGACCCAAACCCAGACTGAACATGAGTTTCTCTGTTCGTTTATTTGTTTTTTTCCTGTCATGTTTCACCTGGTCGGTGCTTGTCAGTACAAGTGAAACATGGTAGGTTCTACCAGGAAGAGCCACTTCTGTATTAGTTGGCTAAATGGTGATAAACAAACCTCTCGGAACGTGTGCATTCGGTGATGTTGAGTGTCACCATCAGCAATTCAAAAATGCTTTCTGACCCTCCCCCCACCCATCAGGAATGCCAGACACACTTGTTTTCATCTCAACAGTGCACTTTTTACCCAGCAGCCGCACATTACGCCCCGCCTAATAATAGCCAGTGGAAGAGAAGATGCAGACGATGACACTTCACAGTGACACTTGCTTCCATTTATCTATTGAAGCTCATTATGAGGAACATTAGCATAGGCAATCAATCCGCCGGGGGGATAAAAAGTACACAAGATATCTGATGCTTTGTGTCACGCATGGTTATTACTGCAAAAGTTCAATTATTTTGATCCGTTTTCATATGAAAAAACACAACACTCAGAGCTGGAGTGGGCTTCAGGCTGATGACATGGACAGTTGCTGCTCATTAGCGTCCTCCGGCTTTGATGGACTCAGGCTTGTCTTGATTGATCATAATGGGAAGTCACTACGGGATTTCAAAGGCTGTCAGCAGAAACAAATTTGTAAGAATCTGTAGGATACGAAGTCAAAAGTGATTTTTTTTTTTTGCTGCATTTATAATTAGATGTACTAGTATGTGTGCTCAATTGCCATTTTATTAGGTACACATATTGTATAGACACATGGTTGTCTGTACACTGCCTAAGACATTCATTCACTTACAAGGGTTACAAAGGACCACTGCTGAGGAGGTGGTCGAGCTAAACTTACCTCTGTACCTCTGTAATGTCATTATAGGAAGTGTTTTGCAAAATATTGCAAAAATATGGCAGCTACTTTATTATCAAACTTGAGTGAGGGCACAAGGCACAAATACATTTATACACGGGGGTGGTAGTAGCCTAGTGGGTAACACACTTGCCTATGAACCAGAAGACCCAGGTTAGTGAAAGTGAAGTGATTGTCATTGTGAAACACAGCACATCACATGATTTTAACCGTCACCCTTGGTGAGCAGTGTGTGGGGACGGCGCTATGCTCAGTTGCACCTCGGGATTCGAACAGGCAACCTTCCGATTACAGGTCCGTTTCCTTACCCGCTAGGCCACCACTGGATGCAGGAATCAAATAAATTTGAAGTCCCTCTGGATAAGGGCATTTTATAAATTCTGTAAATGTAAATTTACACATATAAAAATGGAACAGAAAACTGGCATGATTACCATAACAGAACTCTAACATGAACTGTGATAAAGTGATTCTGGACTGAAAGAGCACAGGTAGTACAGAGATTTTTCACTGCAGACGGGAATGGATGAATGAAGATTATGGATGGCTTATATTGGTGGGGTGACTGAAACACCTGGAAAGTCTTAATTGGAACTAAGATGGGGAGGCAAACAATGTCGTATCGCCACCTGGTGGGCCAGAGGTGCCAGGATGTAACAAAAAGATTCAGGATTCAAATGAATTTGAAACGTTACTTCAAGTTTGTGGGCTGCACCTTACAGATGCTGCACTTGGAGACCAATGTGTCACATAACCATACAGGGATGTTCAAATTCTGAGGGACATTTAAAAAGAGGTCAAATGGTATCCGTTAATGGATTTAAGAGTGTTGAGTATTGTCAACCCAGTTGTACAAGTACACAGAGGATGTGACAGTTTAGTGGTACATATCCATCCCATGACACTTGCGAAGGACACAAACACCCGAGTCAAAAAAATGGGGTTAATAAAAAAATGGGTATGAGGGCCAATACACACACACACACACACACACATACACAGAACATTAACACATGAACCAAGGTAAAAATGACAAATGGCAACATGAGGATGGGACAAGGCCAAGGTACATTTGTTTAAGTTCTAACAGATGTCCACAATGAAGGTAATCAGGAGAGCACAAGACAAAGCGATCATTCAAATTTTCGATCAAGGCACCGGCAAATGTCCATAAACGTGGACTCTCTACATATTACACACAGAATATTAGTTTACATCTTCAGCAGCTTATTTGTGTTGTTTTTTGTCAGATGGTCCCTAATTTTTTCTCCCTTTTGGGGCTTCAATTTGGCATTTGGTGTAATTTGGCAGTGATGTGTCTGTTTTCTTCTGGTCATGTTCAAGTTCTCCTGTCTTAGCAGGTTTGCATGGATTTCGACCTGAGGTTGACCAAGCTTCTTCTCCTTCTTGACTTGTACCATGAGTTTCAATGCAGTGTCAGTTGCAATGAAAAGTTATGGCTCTTCTTTTAAGGGACACGATTGAGAGTTGGTCTGTGCCTGTCTCATCTATAAGTAAATTAATGACTTTCTCCTCTTCTTTTCTCCTCATGTGCTGCCGCCTCCTCTGCTCTCACCTGATGTTTCGTCTCCAGGTAAGTCGTGATATTTTACCTTTCTCAGCACCTGTGTGACACGTGAACTGTTCACTATGACACTCAGATGATCAAAAACCATTGACCTCAGTGTGAATCTGAATATACAGTTTTCTGTTCGACTCCCTCTACACACACACACACACACACACACACACACACACACACACACACACACACAAACACACTCAGAGGTTAACAGAACCACAGTCTTTGGGCTGATCTCATGGATCTGACTTCAGCTGGAGAACACATGAACATCTTTGCACTTCTTTTTCTGATCATACTTTTAACACATTTCCATGCGTAATTTCCATCTCTGGAATCATGAATTTTTGTCCTGCCTTCCTTCCTGACTCTGTGTGTATCAGTGTGTGTGTGTCAGTGATGTTCCATCGTAAGTTGAAAGCCACCTGTCTGCATATAAGATGGTTTGGTTGGATAACATCATAAGTTTTTTATTTATTTCGTTTTTTTTCCTTTTTATTCTTTCAAAACACTGAGCAGGGAAATGATATTTTCACACCCGATTTAGACAGCAGCACATAAAAACGCCAATTCCAATTCCCAGCATTCCCAGAGTATCATGGTTGGCCCCGCCTCCTCTCCCAGATGTAAGTACAGGCCTCTGAGTGGATCATGGCAGCGGCAGCAGTGGATGAGGGGGAGATAAATGGGAAAAGTTGGCCTGGCAGCTCGACAAGCTTGTTTGCGAATACGGGGCTCAGATTCGCCGGAGCCAAAACCAACAGATGGGCCGAGTCAGGGATGCGGCAGTCCGGTGTTTTTAACTCTTGGCAGCACACCCGACCCATCCTAACGTGGCCCTCCCACCGAAACTCCACCCGGGTTGACCTTGGACTCCTGGGGTCACCGTGACCATTTAACACACAGATAACCTGCAAAATCCCCCGTGGTGTCCCACCCAGCGTGCATTAATAATCCCGCCCCCGATCCCACCCCACGCAGACTCCATTTGAGTTTTTAATCAGGGAGTGTGATTGCTTTATTCTCCGTCTGACTGCACTCGTTCTGCCGCGTGGGGATTTACTGCCACGTTATGACAACTAGCTGTGGGGGCAGAGAAATAGAGGAGACAAATCCGGCAGAAGAATATGTTTAATGATATTAAATTAGGCTGAGGAGTCTGAGAATGGTTTTCAGAAGAAAAAAAAAACAGTTTGTTTTTATCCCTGGGACCCCTGGGATTAACGGAGATGGGAGTAAGGATGGTGCGAAGATGCATGTCAGAATCATTTCGCTCAGATTGTCCTGTTCACAGGGAGGCGATCGGCTGCTCTGGCCTTGTGCCGTGGGCGTCTGTCCCCAGACATCCTGAATCTATACAGGAGCTCATGATCCTGGCTCCATGTCAGGATATGTCTCCAGTGTTTCCACTGGTTCAGCGTTCCCAGCCGTTGTCATATCATGCCAAGATTAAAAGAAAAAACAAAACCTCCTCACTGGCTCCCTGGAAGCAGCTCTGTCGCTAATTAGAGACGTTTTTGTGGGATGTCGGGAATTCGAGGGACATATTTCTCCCTGATGGAACTTTTCTCATCTGGTTCCCATTGTTATTCTTGTCCAAGGAGCATTTTTTTCCCGCTCCTGCTGATGAAATGCGTCCCATATGGATGCGCCTCTTTCATGGCTACGCTTCTTCTCGACATACATCACTGCGCAGTCTCTGAGTCTCTCACGCACCACAGCCGCCCGTCGCCCAGTTATCAGAGCGCAGTCATTATCTCGGGAAGTCTCTCTCCTGATACTGTCTGTCACTATTGCTGCTACAGACAGAGACAAAATCGGCATACTGCTCAGTTATTAATGAAGTGACGGGACTGGTCGTCTTGGTGCCATGCAAGGCCTGTAACGCGCGGGAAATGCAAGTGCATGCAACATCGAAAGCAGTGAAATGCATGCATTCACGTGTGTGCTTCCAGTCTTCATCTTTAACTTTGATTATTTTACAGTCAAGATTAGGTAAACGTGGACCAGGCTCATTTTCATTTGCGTTAGGGTCAGTGGTGGCCTAGCGGTTAATGAAGAGGCCCTTTAATCAGAGGGTTCGAATTCTGGTCCGCCAAGATGCCACTAAGGTGCCTCTGAGCAAAGCACCGTCCCCACACACTGCTCCCCGGGCGCCTGTCATGGCTGCCCACTGCTCACCAAGGGTGATGGATAAAAGCAGAGGACACATTTTGTTGTGTGCACTGTGTGCTGTGCTGCAGTGTTTCACAATGACAATCACTTCACTTTCATTATGATTGCACAAATCCAGATATTCAGATATCTGGGGTCAAAACTCCACTGCATATTTGCATTTTTGACTTAACGGTCTGTCACGGCCCGGGTCTGGAGGCACACGTTGAGGGCACTGAGAAGGGTTTGGATGTGGAGGGCACAGAGAAGGGTTTGGATGTGGAGGGCACTGAGGAGGGTTTGGATGTGGAGGGCACTGAGAAGGGTTTGGATGTGGAGGGCACTGAGAAGGGTTTGGATGTGGAGGGCACTGAGAAGGGTTTGGATGTGGAGGGCACTGAGAAGGGTTTGGATGTGGAGGGCACTGAGAAGGGTTTGGATGTGGAGGGCACAGAGGAGGGTTTGGATGTGGAGGGCACTGAGAAGGGTTTGGATGTGGAGGGCACAGAGGAGGGTTTGGATGTGGAGGGCACTGAGGAGGGTTTGGATGTGGAGGGCACTGAGGAGGGTTTGGATGTGGAGGGCACTGAGGAGGGTTTGGATGTGGAGGGCACTGAGAAGGGTTTGGATGTGGAGGGCACAGAGGAGGGTTTGGATGTGGAGGGCACTGAGAAGGGTTTGGATGTGGAGGGCACTGAGAAGGGTTTGGATGTGGAGGGCACTGAGGAGGGTTTGGATGTGGAGGGCACTGAGGAGGGTTTGGATGTGGAGGGCACTGAGGAGGGTTTGGATGTGGAGGGCACTGAGGAGGGTTTGGATGTGGAGGGCACTGAGGAGGGTTTTGAGGAGCAGGACGTCTGCGCTTGGAGCACAGGAGAGACAGCAGGTGAGGGGGAGCGGAGCCAGTAGAGGGAGCGTAATGATGCAGAATCATCGGGGTGTTTGGCTCAGTCACGTCAACCGTTGGTGCATCAGAGGCGCAGGCTTGAGAGTACTCAGGGACAGAGCAATGTGTTGGCAACGTTCCGTTTCACAGAATCAGGCAAAGGATGTCCAAAGTCAAGGTTATGTAAAGCAATCCAGAAATCAAATGCGAGCAGCACTGACGAAAAATCCAACAGCGTGCAGTCCAAGGTGGCCACCCATGTTTTATAGAGGACGCCGACCCCGTCCTCTTCTACTTCTGGATGGCCGCCATCCGGGACACAGTAGTGGGACCCAGTAGTGGGATGGCGGCCATGAAAATGTCAATATATGGGTAAACATAAAACCTATTAGTCTTGCCTTCAAATTGAGATTTTGACAACATTAAATAATTCAACACATGACAAATTAAAATATTGACCAGGCCTGCTTTTTTCCCTCTTTCATTGAAAGTTCTAAGAAACAGAATGCATTATTTATGCACTGTCTTGTTCTGTGGAATCTCCTTTAGGAGCACTCTAGACTCTACCTACCCGCTGCAACGCATTGTTCTTGCTCATTGTTTATTTCTCTGTTTGTTTGTGTGTGCAGAACCCTTGTTCTTTTTTCGGGCTGCTGGGAAATTCGCTTGCGTGGCATTTTGTTGTTCCTCGGAGGGGCTTCCTCCTCTCCCGGCCATCGACGCAAGTCTGCCGAAGTTTGTGAAACGGCCTTAAAGTGGCTAGAAAGGCTTGGTTCTTTGTCTTATTAGTCCAATGGAGGAAAATAAGGAGGTAGCACAGCGGCGGTGGAGGCCTCCTGGAGGGAATCTTTTAATGTATGCAAATTTGTCCTTTTCAACAAAGCATCACTAAAGGTGTTCCTCGCATTTCTGCAATGAAGGCCTTACAGAAATATACTGCATTACATGCACCTTCATTTTTATGTTTCTATTTATAAATACAGTTCTTCTTATTGCCATTTTTCTTCGTGTACCATGCAGACTCCACATTTCCCTGCTGCTCAATATGGACATTATGAAATTGTTCAGGATCATCATATAGTATTATGTAATAATATGCTAGTATGTCCCACTAATCACAATATTAAAAAGTGTGACAATATAGAATGCTTATATCATCATTTGAGGAACATTTGTTTATTTGTATTTTACCGTTTGTTTGCCAGTTTCTGTGACTGCACCACCCTGCAATTGAACAGTGCGTCCTCTGTCCATTTTTATTGTGATTTACGACAGTAAATGTGAGTGTGTGTGTGAGTTTTTTGACTTTGTGATTTTGAGTGTTGGTTTTTGTGTCTGGTTTTGGTTATTCTGAGCACGCAGGACCCTGCATGTCAGAACAAAGCAGTCCATCCTTCATCACCCCATCTGATCATTGGCCCCAGTGTCCAGCCAGCAGGGAAACAGAATTCCGTCTGAAGCGGTGGTCCGATTGATAGGCTGCTGCTGGAGGGGGGTTGGTGTCACCCATCGATGGCCGGGGTGCAGCAGGGTTTTAGGAAGAACTTTACCTGAGGTGTGAGTAAATCAGGTATCAGTTGCTAATTAGGGATTTTAACACACACACACACACACACACACACACACATGCTTAATAAGTATACACAGCTGCAATAATTGCAATATTCTTGGCATTGTAACGATTATCATTTAATGATAAAACAATTTAATATTGAGGGCCATACTTTCACTTGCTATTACATGTAATAAGGGTATTAGGAGTGTAGAGAATCGAGGGAAATGGAAGAGAAAGGGAGGAGATGGACACCTTCCCATGTGAAGTATTGACAGGAGGGGTTTTTAAATCGTCCAGAATGAGGAATCATGTCTACAGGATTCTCATTTTTTAAACTTTGTTTATGAAAACATCATTAAAGTTCATATTTTGGGTGTGAGAAATAATTACACACCAACAAAAGTTCCTCCTCTCCAAGATACAGACGAGCAAGCCATCATTTCTTGTTTCTATCTGTTATTTCTCAGTATTGTTTTCTTCATTTTATACAGCACCCGAAGGAAAAACATGGCCCTAGAAATATGATATATATAGATAATATTTGATAGATATTTTGAGAGCTATCTGCTTTTACTTTTTATTTGTAGTGAATGTGAGAGTCTTTGCACAGCACTTCGGCTCACAAGGAAAGATGGTGTTTTAGACGATGTAATTAAAAGCAGGCCTGCCGGGCATCTCGCAGATGGCCTATCACTCACGGTGGGGTGTGGGGTGTCATCTGATGTCAGAGGTAATAATTAGCAGTTGCTGGGCGTGGTCGTGTTTTGATTGAGGTTTCTTTTGAGGCCAGGAGGGAGACCTTGTCCATAATGAACGAGTCAGAGGAATCCATTTAGGACTTTTTTTTTTAAACTTCAATACCGCGCACATTACGCTCTCCCACGTGTCATCAGGTTTCGGCCACATATAAAAAGGCCTCTCCAGATGCTGCCTCACACATCGTGACTCAGGCTTAATGGCGACCAATATAAAATGTTAGCGCAGACGAGGCGCGGCTGTGTGTCTTCAACCTCCCTGCTGCTATTTAAATAAATAAATACACTGCTGTATGGCTGTGCATGTGCTGGCCACTTTAATAGAGACACCTCTCCTGTGGTTTAACTTCTTTAATTTTAGTCTAGTCTAGTGTGCTTCTTGCAGCAGGCCCAAGTGATTGCTCAGACAGTATGTGTGTGTGTGTGTGTGTGTGTGTGTTTCTGCCTGAATGGACTTTTTCATGAAATTCAGGACAAAAACGGTGTCCCAGTTGACCCAGTTGAGTCTCTCACTTATCATGCCCCCAGAAACAAATGTCCTCTCTGTCATGTCAGACAGTTGCATCAGCCTGTACACCGAGTGCCAGACCTCTGGGCTCCCCGTGCCACTTAAACCCACTGACAATTGTTCTGGAAATGGCGGTATTTCATTTTCTGAGTTTTCCTGCTGCATGGGAAAAATGAAATACACATGCTTATGTGTTCATTCATTCACTCAATTCACTCTCACATACTCATTCATTCATTGATATACTCACTCAATCTTAGTTACTTTCACTCACACACTCGTTCACTCACTTATTCATATTCAATTATTCAATCTTAAATATTCTCACTCACTTTTTCAATAACTCATGCACCCATTCATATTTGCTTACTCATTCATAGTTACTTTAACTTACACACTCATTCACTCACTTGCTCATTCACTCACTCATTCACTCACTTATTCATATGCAATCTTAAATACTCTCACTCACTTTTTCAGTAACTTATGCACCCATTCATATTTGCTTACTCATTCATAGTTACTTTTACTCACACACTGATTCACTCACTCACTCACTTATTCATGTTCACTTTCTCACTCAATCTTAGTTAATCTCACTCACTCATTCTTACTAAACCAGATACCCATGAGATTACTTATTGTTCAGCAGGACCATTTTCAGGTGCAGTGATCAAGTGCAGTGTGTTCTAAAAAGGGATGTCATTTGATGCCATCATCGCCCAGTGTGGCAGCTGGCTCTCTGTGGTCTCGGAGGGTGGCCCGGAGGCAGTGGAGTGGTAGTGGCCATGGGGTTCTTGTCGCCGTCGTCGTCATCATCGAGCCTCCGCGTTTTCTCTCCGCGGCAGCGGCACTGCGGATCTAACAAAACGTGACACCCTCCTTCTGCCGCGTGGAGCGCATCTCTGGCCTGAGTGAACTGTGCCTCTCTGCGGGTGCTCGCCGCCACTGCCTTTGTTGTGTCAGAGACGACACCCTCTGTGTTCCGGGAGGTTCCCCGCCACCGCAGCGCTGAAATCATAGCCCGCTGGGCCTTCTGATGAAAACAGGCACCGCCGTGGCTTCCATTAGCTAACTGTGGCTTTTAAAAACAACAGCAACAAAAAGATTCTGCTCTTCCAGAGCTTCCCGTATGTGACTTCAGACCCAGCATTCTCACAGCGGGCGGGGGGGACGTGGTGGTGAACCGGCCTGTTTCTATTTTCCACACCATGGCAACCACGCGGCAGCACCCTGCACAGTGCCAGGTCCATAAAAGCTACTAAGTGTTTTAGCTGCTTTGCCGCTGCATCCTGTAATTAAGCCGATGGGGTTTAGGGGGTTGGCAGTGGCTCCTCCCCCCCAGGCTACTGTATGGTACAGTAGATGTGATCGGCAGCTGGATGTGCAGCACCAGTGTAAGCAGTGTCTTCAGCATCAATCAATTCCTCGAGGATCCTCCAATACAGACACATACACTACACATTACAACTACACACCGTGTACAACTACATAAACTGCTACTGTAACTAAGGTAAGAGTCATGCACATCTGCTGTAAGGATATTTTTATCCCAGTTTCTTCTCTATATGCAGAAAAATAGAACGTGTGTGTGTATTTAGATGCACTTGAATGCTGCCAGTTGCAGTTGTTTTTTTTTTCTTCTGCCTCCTCCGCTTGTATCTCATGCTCGGCTCTAATATGCACGACAGCTATTCGCACTAAACGGCCGGTAATGAATTTATCTGGAAAAACAATCTGAAAAAAGAGCTGATGCAAGATGTTTTAGAGTCCGGAGCATAAACGTGTGTCGCCCTAACACACGCCTCTGTGGGCAGCAGCAGCAGCGTCATGCCGATGCCTACGGATTGAATATCACACGACTTTTATTAACACTTTCCAGTTGTGCACCAACCTGTCACTGGCTTCACTTAAACTGTCTTCTGATTATAATACACCAACTCCACAAGGTAGAAGCATAAAAGTGTGTCTGTCATGTGATTAGCTGACTCAAATCTGATTTTTAAACGTGGCACATCCATGGCGCTCTCAGGGTCTGATTCAATTTGAGTCACGTTTGAATCGGATGAGTATGCAATATTTAGACATGGACTGACTGGAATTCTTGAATTCATGCAACGTTGGCTGTTGTCAAGAATGTTGCAAAATGCAATAAAAGGATCACACCAGTCATGTTCTCAACCGGACCCTCCAATGCAACATGCATTGCAAACTGCCATCTTGCAAACATGATGCTTTTTGTTACATTGATTTTGATGGTGCACAACAGTATTCAACTGTCATGCTTACACTAGTGTTTTCAGTTAACTCTCGCAATGTATTACTTTAATGCATATGAGTCATATACACTGATTCCAACATCAGTGCGTATAATTCTACTGCAAACCAATTTCTCTTTTGTTACTATTGAAAAGTAAGACAAGTGAAATGACTGCAGGGGTGTCCAACCGAGGTGCATCTGTAGCACTGTTAGCGTACCCAGTCTTTGCGTCATTTTGGCCTTTTTTTACAGTCAAGGTTACAATAAAATTAAAATCGTAATTTTAATGCTGACAGCAGTAATTTATACATACTGGACCAGGCCCAACTTATCCAGTGGACAAAAGGCAGAAACTAAATAATAGGACTTGAATGCAGCTTTGGTCTCTTAACTTGCTACACAGACAGTGAATGCATTTGTGAATGCATGCCTGTTGTTGTCTCCTTTTGGCTCGTCCTGTTAGGGGTTGCCACAGTGGATCGACTGGTTGAACAAAGTCCCGAAGCAACCCTCTTTACCTAAGATTGGGAGCAGCACCAGGAAATGCAGTGGCTGGCCTTGCAAATACATTCCTGTACAGCCTCTAAAGCAACAAAATTATTTGAAAAGATTTCTGTTTTGCCCCCTACTCCTGGAAATGTCACAGTGCCCCAGCCTGACCCCGTCCTGGCATAAATGAAAGAGCGCCGGGTAAGGGCGACATTTCACTGCCGACCGCTTGAAGGTCACCTTCAACCACCGCGGCAGCTCCTTTTGTTAAATACTCTACAAGGAGAGCTCTTTTCAAACCGGAGCCTCTCAACCTGCAGCCAGCAGCGTGAACCTGAGCACCAGTCAGGCCTGCAGAGTAGAGAGGCTATAAACGAAGCGACGGGGCGTCCTATTGCGCTGACGAATGCCAACTGCCGAGTCTTTATTTATTTATTCACTCGCTCAACTCCATCTTATTCTGAAGGCTTGGATTGAATATTTAAATATATGGACGTAGATGAGGATCCCGGCTTCTTCCTGGTAGGCCCGCTGGAGTGGGAACAGGGCCACGCGGGGGGGGGGGGGGGGGGTATTAGATTAAAGATGCAGGAACTGTGAACCGCGGTATTAACCTCTAACAAAGTGAGCAGCGTAGCTAAACGGTAACAAGACCAAGTCAAACCAGACACATGCACAGGAAACCTAAAGCTCAGACATAAGCCTACAGCTCAGACAGTCAGTTATGTTTATTTATTTTCATTTTTATGGAAATGAACAGGTTGAACATTAATGCAGTATTTATAAAGGAGACTATCATCAAATTAATGCATGTTGAAACTATGTATAAAATACGTTGCTTAAACGGTGCAGAAATTCCTCCTTTTGTGCTTCTGCTCTAAAAAACAAAAAGTTTAAAAAGTTAAGTTAAAAGTTAAAAACTATTGATAATGCAAATTTTATACATAGCATCGCAGTTTGTACTATTCAAATTCATATTTTAAAATCCTACAGAACGTTTCCGTGTTTTCTTAAGTGTCATGCGGTGCTATTTATTCATTATATTTATTTATTCTTGTTGGCAAGTCTCTGTATCTCTTTCATTTGTCCTCGCTAGGACTGAGAGGGGTGGGGGGTATTGGGAACGTCATACATTTTAGTGGCAATAATACAAACCCTCTAAAATCGCCAGCTTACTTCATAAAAGAGTTTTATTGGCCCTGACGTTTTAATGGTGTTTACAAGGTTCGGGCGAAGGCGACGCGTCCGAGTGGGGTGGCATTTCCTGCTGCTGCAGCTCTCCACCAGCGCAGTTTTATACGTTGATAAATAAAATGTCCGTCGTTCGTCCTGTTGTGATAGTGTCGCGTTACAAAAAAAAAAAAAATCTGATGAAAGGGTAATTAAAGCATCGTCAGCTTTCGGAATTTCACCCTGCTTTTCTCCATATTCGGCCACATTATGCGCTTGTTAAAGGATTTCAATCTCACTGTGAATTAATGGGGGTGTAATGGCCGCCACGCTTTGGGTTGGTTTCATGGTTCATTTTGTTGTTTGTGTGTAAAGCTTGAAAACCAATCAGCTTTCTCTTTTATTACAGTTCTTCTTTTTTATAGTGTTTAATGTTTGCGTGGTGACGTGGATGAAATAACGTCGGTGTAAACCTGTACCGTCTGCAATTTCCGGTATTATCTGGGTTGCATGGTTTGTGGATGACGTGTGCGGGGCAAATACGGAGCCTGTTCAGACCGTATTAGGGCTGTGGGACTGAGATCTGCCGACGCGCTCCATTAACACGTCCGCGGCCGGCCCGTAAACGAGTCCTCCAGGCTTCGCAGCGGCCCTGCAGACATCTTCTTGGCCTTTTCTCGCTCGCATTTTCCAGTCTGGACGATAAATCATCTGCTTTTCTCACTCTCGTCCCCTGAAGATATTTTCTCTCCAACTTCTCCACAGCTCTGCAAACACGTGTAATGTGGAAACAGTCGGCCGGGCCGGTAAGCCTGCAGGAAAAGCCCTTGTGAGGTTACGGCACACCTGGGACAGGTGGGCCCTGCCCTCCCCCCGATCCTTGGTGCGATGAAAGCAGCCGGGGAGGCGGGGTCACTGGGGTCACGTCAAGAGGAAATATGACTGGCCGATATGACCCGGCACTCTCATAAAACAGAGATCTGCAGCACCCAGCGGCACAGCCTGATGTGGAAACTTCACCTAACAAGAACCGATTAGAACGCAGAACCATGTGGACGGTGTTTTTAAGTCTCGTGTTGCAAATGGAAATCCAATCAGTCAGGATGAACAGAACAAAAAAATAACGTCTTAGCTTCCTTTTTTTCCATAGCTGAAAGGTCTAATTTGCTGTCCTCTGTGATAATTTTGCCCCAGGTCCACCATCTGTGGCTCCTCCCCCTCTCCCCATTGTTATGTCTTCTGATAGAGAATTTTCTGCTGACTCTTCCTTTTTTGCTCAATAGTCAAGCTCTGTGAAAGGGAAGTTCGGAGATAAACATCTCTTTCTTTCTTTCTTTCTTTCTTTCTTTTGGAAAGTTTGGAACTGTTGGAAACATCTGCAGTAGGAGAGGCGAGGCATCACAGGTGAAGGGTCAGATCCACCCATCAGAAAGTTTATTTCCTCCGGCTGATAAAAGGAAGCGGGGAGCCGATAAAAAGTGGGGGGAAAAACAAACATTGCGGACAGCGGAGTGGGAGTTTTGAATAGGAATAAAAAGCATTAAAATCCGAAGGCCCATTTTGTCATGCCGAGGCGTTGATTGCTTTTTTTTTCTCCCCCTTGTCATTCTGCGAGCATGAGCATTAGACGTGTGAAGTGGCGGCATGGAGCCATTATGTTTGATGGGGAGGCCATGTTCTCTTCTCCATGGAAGCAGATGAGATAATATCAGCCATTACGTCCTCTCAGAAGTCAGGAAAAAGCCGAAACACAAAGAAGCGCCATCTCCTTTGAGGGACTCTGAAAATGGGCTTGTAAGTGCGTTATTGTGCCGATGCGCGCATTAAAGCCCCAGTAGACGCACGGCAGCGTTACAAAGGAGGAGAGAAATTGGTTAATGTTTGTAAATGGTGGGTGGTTGGGAGGAGGGGGGTGTTACTGTACAATTTTGTAATTTTTTTCCCGTTTCTCCAATTAACCCTTCCCTCATGTCATTGCGTCACTGTGAGGAGAAATTGATTATCTGTTCTCGGTTAATCAACCCTTCGCTCTGAAGCTCTTTTTAAATATTAGCTTCTGGGATTGCACTGTATGCTGAGTTTTTCTTCCTTTCGGGCCAAGTAGCTCTTTGAAAGCAGTTATGGGAACTGGTACATCCAAGAGACCAAATTCTGGTTCTGCATTTTTTTTTTAACATATATTTTACAACCTTGCCTAACTGTAACTTATTGTGTTCAATTGTTAAAGTGCACGAACACCTACCAAGCTGCATAACTCCAACATTGAATAACCCTGTGATTGATAAAGCCATCGTAATGGAATCTATACTGAGTAACAGGACTCTTAAAGTATTTGCGATGCGGACCTTTATGTTATTGAGCTAATGAAGCAGATCAGACCGTGTTATTACTTTACACCAAATTATGCAAGCACATTAGAGAAATCGATTCTTGATTTTTTTGTTTTCTGATTCAAGCATTCGGCCAGTCTGTGCATGCGTGTGGTGGTTTAGAGTCCCACACAGAAGTAGGAGCTAAATGAGTTCTTTGAAACAGATGAACAAACACAAGGAAGAGAAACGACTTCCAGTAGTGGCAGAAACTGTAAAATTGGTGTAAATTTGCCTCTTCAGAGGACGGTTCCTTCCAGGTCAGGTGCTTCAGGTTCAATCAGATATCAAGAGAGACACTAACAACCAAGTATGGGAGAACTAGCCCAATCATAAGTTACTCTATGTCTTTGAATTTAAGGATTTGTGGATTCCTGTTTGTAGAACAAAGACAACAAAATCGTGTGGGATTTGAGTCTTTTAAATGTAAAAAAAATTAAATAAAAGACTAGCCCAGATGAGGACATGGCAGCTTCCATGCAGGTGTCCATAATATTAAAGTCCCGCCCCTGTGTTTTGCCAGCACAGAAGATGCGCGGATGCACACTTCACTGAATGAAGGATGAGAAAACTGGAAGGATCTGATGACATGGCGTCCTTGATGAAGACCCTTCCCGGAAGAAACTTACGTAACAGGGTTTCTTTTAAAGCGCTGCCAAAACTAACCACGGAATATTGAGATAGAGTTCCTTTCGTCTGTAATATAGCCGGGCTTTGGACAGTGGCCCGGCCCACAAATGCGGAATGTCACAAGACAACGTCTCCAAATTGCCACCACTAATGGTGTATGCATGCAGCGGCGCGGCGGCCTTGGGAGGCGCAGGGGCTGGTTACGCCGCACGCCTGAGGAATGAGCATTAATATGGGTTCTGACATTCACATCGTTGGACGTCCAGGCCGCCAGCCCAGCGCATTATTCACTCATAAATACTGGCTTTGTGTGCAGCTCTTGCGCCCGCGGTGCCCCATCACCCAGCGGCGGGAGCCCGTCGCGGCGTCAGAAGGCACCGGCGGCTCCCGCAATTAACGAATTAGGGCAGTCACTTTCCCGCCTGCTTTACCTGGATATAGACGCGTGTTTGCTCCTGTGTTTGTATGTGGGGGTTCATCAGGGAATGGCGGTTGAAGGAAGACATGCATTGTGCTCTGGATACGCCGGGGTCTGCTTCCTAATGATCACCAGAGGATGCTGATGAAGAGCGGCGGAGAGGGAGCGAGATAAGAAAACAGTGGGCCATCACCGGCGCGCGCTTTACAGCCTCATTAACAAGAAAAATGGCGTTCAATAAAAGCAATCACACCGCGGAATAAACCACAATTAAACAACCTTATTCTGGCCATTAGAGGCCCAGCGCCCCTCCGGGTTCAGGAAGGATAGCGGCGGTGCGGCCGCTCCATCTGCCGCATGGCAGGACACAGGCTGCAGCACATTCCGGCCCATTATCAGACATCTGTCTGGGACCGGCAGCCTCACCGCGGACCCCCAGCTACAGGCCACTGTCCTCAACGCCTATTTACTGCACAGGGGTCAGGAAGAGAGACCAGAGGAAGGAAAAAGAAGCCCTGTAATAAGACACCCAAACACTGTGTAGCGTACAATCTCATTGTGTATTACAGAAATGGAGCATTAATTGTAAGCTTCCGCCATTCATTTTAAAATACTTGTAAAATCGCTTATGAAATGAGGTAAAAGGAAAATTGAAATAAAAAAACGGTTGTGTAAACAGTGCAGTGGTTAAACACAGGTGAGATATGAAGGAGAGGGCTGGTTTTAAGCAAGGAAGCCATTAGAAGTCTAGGTGTTTGCTCATGCGGTGAGCAGAGGTGTGTGTGTATGTGTATATTACTGTCCTTGCAGGAACACGGATATCTCAGTTAACACCCACCGTACAATTTTCAGCAAGAATATGAAGGTAAATGAAAATGATTGACACTAAATTCATAGGAGCATTGTTAATCACTGCCCATGTTAGGGGCAGATCGATCAGTCTGCTGATCATTTATTAACCCCAAGGGAGCCATTAAATAGAGATGCAACAATAAGGATGATTTAATGGTGGTGGAATAAAAAGTGATCGCAATGCAAATACAGTAATATCTGTAGATAACATGTACACATAGTACAATTTAGTACAATTTAGCAGGTTTACACAAAATCTAATCCCCTGAGCATAAAATGACCATGAGTCTGTATTCTTATCTGAAAGATTCCAATTTGCTTGTTTTCATTTCAACACAGCATCTAGAGTTTTGGTGAGGAACCATGTCTAGACTATTGTACACCAGACATGAAATACAATATATATATATATATATATATATACACACACACACACACACACACACACACACACACACACACACACACACACACACACACACACACATATACACTCTACGGGGCAGTGGTGGCCTAGCGGTTAAGGAAGCGGCCCCGTAATCAGAAGGTTGCCGGTTCGAATCCAGATCCGCCAAGGTACCACCGAGGTGCCACTGAGCAAAAGCACCGTCACCACACACTGCTCCCCGGGCGCTGGTCATGGCTGCCCACTGCTCACTTAGGGTGATGGGTTAAATGCAGAGGACAAATTTCACTGTGTGCACCGTGTGCTGTGCTGCTGTGTATCACATGTGACAATCACTTCACTTTTTTTTTTTTTTTTTTTTTTACAAACAGGCCCAATGCTAGAGTCATTCTTCAAGTTTGTCATACATTTCTTTGTTCCAAGGATTTGTGTAATTTTCAAAATAGCATATTATCACCATTAACCGAATTACATTTTTCATTAAAAAAATAGACGATTCTCTTTCCTATGTCCCTTATTCACAACTGCTGCACTAGACTGACACTCTGTGACAGAAATACAGGCAACAGTGAAACTGAGTCGTTCTAAACAGATGTGACATATGGTCCTGACCAAGGTAGTAAACGTTGTGTTTATGGAATAAATAAAATAAATATCTCTATGGCTGCACTGAGGAGAGAGGAAGGGCTGCGTGGTCATCAGACCCGAGTGATGGCTGGGCTCGACCCCAGTCCCCACCACCTCCCCCGCCCGTATCGATCGGAGCAGATGGCGGCGGAGTTTTCCGCTGACTCGCTGCCCGAATGCACAGCGGCCGAGTCGCTGTGGCGGAGTCCCCATCACCCCTCCCCCCCTTCCCTCCCATCCACCCGCCTGCCCACGCCTGCGTCAGCAAACAGGCAGGCAGGCAGGCCGCAAACAAGCCGCGGCTTTCCCAGACACTCGCCGCTGTTTGTGTAACAATTATAATCGATTTGTCGAGAAAGCGCGCCACGTTTTCCCCGGCTCCCTGTTTAAATATTGACACCCTTCAGCTGCGGCTGCTCTCCATAGTTACACTTCCTGCTGTTTGTCCAGTTTACAGTTATTGAATCAAACTTTTGCAACTAATTGAAAAAAAAATTCGCGGCACTCCTCCCTCCCAGGCCCAGACCACCTGAAGATCTATTTATGTTCGCAATTAATTGTCGGACATCTCGCTGTTGTGCGGGTCAGGGAAATAATTAGAGGGCGTGCGAGGTGTCAGATGCCACATTAGGCCACATCAAGCCTGTCTCCCCCTCCTGAAAATTAAATATGGAAATATGCAAATGTGCCCGCTTCTGAGGTAGAGGAGACCTCCTGGAGCGCCGTAGTAACTGACTTGTTATGATTCCGTGCATTGTTATGCATATTGATATTACTTTTTTGGGGGGCGGTGCGTGCTGTGAGTTGGGAATTTTAAGAGGCTGTGTGATGACACTTTGACAGTATGATTAAGATTAGGGCACGACTGATTTATCCTTATTGCAGGAGTTCGCCTTCGCTTCTGCGCTGGCTGCATGTCAGCTGTAAAAGCTCACTGCCACGCCTGAATCCACTCAGCCCTGAATATGAATACAGAAGGGGTCTGAGGTGAAACCAGCAGTGCCCTGTTCTTCCTCGCCCACCTCCTGGATCAGAATCAAGGCTCCATAAACCACAGGCAACCTTGTCTTCGTCTCCACCAGTAGTGTCGGGGTGGATTTGCCATGCACACATTGATTTGTGGTGTGTGTATAAGTCAGTGCTTGTGTCTATGTGAGTGTTTCTGTTGCCTGTGGATGTATATCTGTGTGTGTGTGTGTATTGGATTTTTCTTTAATATACACAAATAATTCATATTTTTATGTGCCCATGTATGTTAAGTGGTATGTATGTGTGGTTGTGTAAGCATAATTTCTTGTTTGTGCAAATACAGTACAGGCCAAAAGTTTGGACACACCTTCTCATTCAATGTGTTTTCTTTATTTTCATGACCATTTACATTGGTAGATTCTCACTGAAGGCATCAAAACTATGAATGAACACATGTGGAGTTATGGACTTAACAAAAAGTGGAGACCTGACCTCCAGTCACCGGACCTGAACCCAATCGAGATGGTTTGGGGTGAGCTGGACCACAGAGTGAAGGCAAAGGGGCCAACAAGTGCTAAACACCTCTGGGAACTCCTTCAAGACTGTTGGAGAACCATTTCAGGTGACGACCAAGAGTGTGCAAAGCAGTAATCAGAGCAAAGAAACTAGAATATAAAACATGTTTTCAGTTATTTCACCTTTTTTAGTTAAGTACATAACTCCACATGTGTTCATTCATAGTTTTGATACCTTCAGTGAGAATCTGAAGAATGTAAATAGTCATGAAAATAAAGAACACACATTGAATGAGAAGGTGTGTCCAAACTTTTGGCTTGTACTGTATATGTTTCTCTGTATGTGTGTGTGTTTGATTGGTGTTTTTCTTTGCTGTTTCTATTGTTTTTGTGTTTATTCGTATATGAGGACTATTCGAATTTGTATGCATGTGTGCGGTTGTCCATGCATGTTTTCTTGTACATTATATATGTTTTTGTGAATTTGTACATGCATGTATTTTGGTGGGTGACTGGGAGTGTCTGCATGTGCATGTATAAATGTTTTTTCTTGTGTGTGTTAGTGTGTGTACTTAATGGATGTTTATGTGTATTTACCCATGTGAGCTCACTTCATCCCTGAATCCACAGAACCGCCTCATCTTTCAACCAGAACCCCCTACCACCAGCACCTCGTTTCACATGATAAAGCAAAACGCTCCGGCTCCAAACAGGAGGTTGTGGAGGAATTAAAAACGCCAGCAGCCTCTCCTTCCTGGAGAAACGGGCGCTGCAGCTGCCTGGGAAGGAGACCCTCTGGGCGTCGCGGTGCCCCCGATTGTGCACGCCGTCATGTAGCCCACCACTTAGTGTCAGCATAACTCAATTGCTGTCGCCGTCAACCTCTGCTGCTGCCTGGGGGGGGGGTCATGATTAGATTGATCAGCAGGTGGTCACCACGCCCTTTTCATATCTGTCCTCTCCACGTTCTTCTGCTTATCCTTGTCCATGTCTTCTGTCACCGTTTTAAGCCTTCCCCCCACGTTTTATTCACTATAAATCAGAGTAGCCGGGTTTGGAGACCTTTGTAGGTTCTAGTATTAGAAGGGGGCGGAGTGTTGGACACGGCCCCTTGAGATGAAGGTCTGGTGCTGAATGGGATGTAATAATGGATATTTATATTGAGCTTTCTCTCTCTCTCTCTCTCCCGTTCCACCTGAGCAGGCTCTTTTCATGCTTTCACGCCTCTTTGAGCTTCAGAACTGCACCGGTTGCTCGCCGAGGCTGATGCGCGCGCCATGGGAGAAGGCGGAGCCAACAGGCCGGCGCTGTGCCAGGTGTACCCGCTGCATTTCCCCCGGGTCGGGGTCTGTCCTGCCAGCTGTGCCTGTCTCACGTCTAGATGTTGTTTTAGTGGCGCGGGAACACTGGTAGGCCTGAATAATGAATGGGTGTGGGGTTTTAATTTTTACTGCACACTGTTAACTAGTGAGCCTGGTCTGGAACTGAAAATGGCCAGAAGTTCTCAGACATTTTTTGGAATCTGTCAGTCAGTCGGTAGCATAGCATAGAAGTAAGGTTCAGTCTAAACATCAGGATGTTCATGCAAGATGGAGTGAGTAGTGTGGTGTTAGCAGACGGGCATTTTTTATGCCATTTTATCAGACACCCTTGTCCAGAACGACTTACAACAGTCCTCCTGGAAACACTCAGGGTTAAATGTCCTGCTCAGGGACGCAGTGGTGGTAAATAGGGTGTGGACCTTTGATTCTGTGGTCTTCTGGTTTAGAGGTGAGTGTGTTACAGCCCCCCCCCCCCCCCCCCCAACTACCACCCCTTGCTGTGAAATGGTGAAAAATCAGTCTTCTAATCACCCATGGAAACCACCATGGGGAAAAGTGAACCTCCTGTCAGTGGCCTCTTAAGGGCAGGTGATGTAGGTGATGGAGGACTGTGCAAACCCATGTTTCGCCACAACTCTGGCCGTTTTCACACCTTACTCCCTGTAGCACTGCCTGCATGAGCACAACGTTCTCTCAGAAAACCAGACACGTTCTTCCATTATGGATCTGGTGTCGTCTAATTGCACGTGTTGACAGCTTGTGAGTATTATGTGCTGCGGTGTGGAAATGACAACCTGAGAGGAGTGGACCGTGATAATTAGATTCAGATCATGGTGTTAAAACCGTCCTTGAACAACTTTCTGCCGTTTCTTTGTTCTTATTTTTTCCTTTTAATGCAACCAAAACAACCTTTTTGTTAAAATCACCTCCATCCTTGTCTTTTTCAATGCCTTGTTGTCACAATGGCCCATTCCCATAATGCATCTTTACTCACAATGCACCATTTTACACAAGGTACATAATACACTTGTTGTCTTTCATTGTCTTCTGTCTAGTGCATGCTATAACAGAGGAATGTAATGCACACTCTGGTGTATTCATTTTGATACAATAATCTTTTTTTTTGGTTTGAAAGGTCGACTTTATGAAAATGTAGTATGGCTCTCATGTGAGTGTGGCTTTTTAAGTCTCACACAGTAAATTAAGGCCATTGTCTCAAACGGGCTCTTTTTCAAAGTGAGTTCTATGAGCAGAAAAGACAGAGTGTGTTCTTTTGTTTCTTAAAACTAAACTAAATTACCCTCTTAAAGGACTGGTCTGGTAGAAATGATACATTCAGTGCATCGTCTAAAACATGTGCGGTCTAGAAAGTTGCTAATGGAACCAGTTTATCTCAGGTTTCTTTTATTTTTTTTATTTTGGAATTTTTTTCTGCACTAGACCTCAATAGCTGGCGCTAAATCAAACACTTCAACTTAAGCACTGATAATCTGCGTGTTGGTGTTGGTAATGGCCGTGGTTTGTGTCCGCTGACACCGTGTGTCTGAGGGCTATTTGGAGTGTAGAGAACTGAGGGAAATGGAGGAGAAAGGGAGATGGGTACACCTGGGCATGTGATTTAGTGACAGGATGGGGTGTAAATTTACCAGACAGAGGAAGAAGGGTGTGTGAGAGCTGTCAATCATGCCTACAAGCCTCCTAAAGATAATGTGACATTAAGAAGCGTTTTTTAGTGTGCAATAATATGGTCAATTCTTTCAGAAATTTCAGAAATCCTGTCACCCTAACTCCTGGTCACTCAGAACCATGAATAATGGATTTGTCTGACAGGGAATGATCTCGTGTTCTTTGCCCTTGCGTAAACTCTCTGGAATCTGGAGTACCATTTTTGAGGCCCCGCTGGGTGTAGCACGTCGGTATGTGAGGTGGAGCTCCCTCATCTTCCATCAAGAAAAATATAAAACCTGAGCACCCGAGTCTCGTCTGTCAAGCGTGGTAACACTCGCCAGCAGTTCCCTAGCAACCACTGCAAGCAGTGTACCCTTCCCACTGTACCCGTCTGTTGCTTAGTTACAGAGACTTGGGCACGAGCGCAGTGGTTGATTGTCACTCACGGCAGAAGCCCTTCCATAAGAAGCATCAGACACTTTTTTTAACCTTAAGCATGGTGAGGATTGTGTCTGGTCAGAACGTTCTCTGTGGGCTTTAAGTTGTCTATTCTCCTCCTGGTCCAGATCACTTGAAAATAAGGGATTTTTTTTTCCCTTTTGGACGATGAGTCACTCTGCATTATACAGCTTATTAAACAGAGAATTTCACAATCAAATTTATGTTCATTTAAATGCAGCCTTGCATCGAATTGAGTAATAACGTACGCTGCTGTACACTGCCACAGGTAATAAAGTGGAGTGGCGGTTTACGCCGTGTGAGAGCAATATGAATGCAAATTATGTCTAAATATTTTAATATTGTTCGTTACATGGCTCATGCTTGGACCATCAATAGCTATGCTTGCTTATTGTGGATGGTTTACCATCATTTTTACATTGGTGGCACATGAATGAAGGATAGTCAATGCATCATGACCAGCATTAAAGGTTTTAGAATCTTGTACTACAGTAGATCTTGACTCAACAAGAAATGAACTTTCCATGACCTCATCAGAGTTCAGTCGTTTTTTGGACCACTTCATACCAGGAACAGCGAAAGTGAAAAAGAAGTGATTCGTGCACACAACGAAATGTTTCCTCGGCTTTTAAACCATCACCATTAGTGAGAAGTGGGCAGCCATGACAGGCGCCCGTGGAGCAGTGTGTGAGGACGGTACTTTCCTCAGTGGTACCTTGGCGGATCGGGCAACCTTCTAAATACGGAGCCGCTTCCTGCCGTTCTGGAGATCCTCTAATCCAGTCTTCTTGCGTCTAGGTCAGATACTAACTCATGACCAGTATTCATGCCTCCAGCACATCAGCCTCAAGACTTGCAATATATCAAGCCCTGTAAAGTTGCCATGGTAACCAGACCATCACTGTTATTCATCAGTGTTGTAGCTGATTGGTGTTTATAATGCAATATATCAATCAGACGCATAAACAGCCAGAACTGGTCTGATGAAAGATCTGTAGGAAGCGGGTACTCCAATGTGCTGTGCAATTGTATGGATTACTAAGTGCAGCGGAGTTCTGCCGGGTCACGGTGGAGCTCCTGGCTGGTGACGTGCCAGCTTGTTGTTTGGCAGCGGAGCTGGAAGGCCGGCTGAAGGGCAACGGCCGCGAGGCTCCGAACTAACGGGCTTGAACCAGTCGGAAAAAAGGCAGGGCCACTGATTTAGGCCCCAACACCGGCCACCTGCTTGAGGATTTATCTCCAGGCACTACTGCTCTAAGAGTCTTCTTGGCGGCTGCCCTGGCATGCAGGGCTACTCTGGAGAGAGCGGCTGGAAGAACACTAAAAGAAATGGGCTCATTACGTCCGTCCTGTTTACCCTGCTGGGTTTCCTAATGTTAGCTTTTTTGGCGCCGGGCTTCTCCTCGAACAGTTTTAATGCCCTCGAAAAACAAACCCAAGCCTCGAGATCGTCCATCCCGAAGACCAGTGAAAAGTGCTGACTGCCCAGGACGCCGCTGAGCTTTAATTTGGAAGAAGGATTGGCCAAGTTGGCAGAACCTGCAACATTTGGCAGGATTTTGAGCTGGGTAATGAAACGGGTGGAGTATTCGGGGAATAAGGTACTTGTGTGTGTTAGGAAGGGGAGAAGAAGGTGTCTGTGCTAAGATTAGCTCCGGGGGTGCCGCTCATCCTCGTACTATGGTCTCCTGCGTTGGGCTGCAGGTGAGGGAGGCTGTGTCTGGCTCTCCGCCCAGCAAACCCCCTCTCCCATGGCATTCTGGGAAACGGCCATGCTCTTTCCAGGGAGAGCAGGGAGCAGGTGTTCAGCTGGGGGACCTCTCCTCACAGTTAATGTCACGTTCTGTGGGCTTCTTCTCGTGCCACAGGCCTTGTGGCCCTCAGTACTTCTTCCTTGGTGGTTGTGGGGGGGGGGTGTCAGCATGATCTTCAAGGACTAAAGCTCATTAAGGCATTTATCATGTGATTACTGCGTTAGTTGTGGGCTGCAAGTTATAATTCATGAGCTTGTTCATTCATAGTTCATTCATAGGCACAACAAAAATTACATTGAACAGACATGATCTACATTTTGCCCTTCAGTGAGGAAATAATTTCAATAATAATTTTAATAATAATAGCACAAAATAATCGGCAATGCCAATTGCCGTATAAATAGGCCATGATTTCCAAACACACACACACACACACACACACACACACATATATATATATATATATATAAAATAACAGGGAAACGAATATATGGATTGAAAGTCAGAATATATGGACTGCAACTATTTAGGGTTATAGGTTTGTGTATATTGAGGTACAGTTGAGTTATCAGGTTCTTTATATTCTGCTGGAACTACAATGAGCTGGTGACCCACTGTTGAGTGTTTATGTTCATGCCACTGGTATTCTCTGGCATGGCCGCGTCTGCTATGGTCAACAGTTGTTTTGTTGAAAAGCACAATAGTTCACCTTCAGTTAGTGTGATTGTACGCTCTGCACTAATGCGGTGGGTGATTTATGTGTCGTACGCAGGTGAACGCCACGGAGGTCAAGCACAAACACACACATAAACCAATAAGTAACTGTTTATACTGTTATAATTAATAGAATTTTTATATTTGCCTTCTTTAAACACACCGACACACACACACACAGGCAGGGCAAGCCCTGCAACAGCCCTGTATAATGAAGCGCCCTGTCACCGCCTTTCTGCAGTCTGTGCAAAAAATCTCCACCCAGAGCTCAACATGGGAGCCTCCGTCTGCCGGTCCTCGCCGGGTCAGTCAGAGTGGGGTAGAAGGCCCACTCCATCCCCTGGAGCTCTGACAGAAAGAGACTGGCTGTCTGCACTCCAGGTATCGGTGCCTGGATGATGGGGTTAGCAGATTTAGAGTGCGGGAGGAAAGGCCCCGCCCCTCTCGCCTCGCACAGAACACGCCGGCGCTGCACGAACGCTGCTGCAGGTGCGTTCCCAGTGTCTCATGTTCGCCATGAGTCGAGTCTTCAGCTGGTCTCCGTGCTGGTTCACGGCCTTACATTTTACATCAGGACATTTTACATCACAGCGTGCAGCAAGGGCGCCGGTAACACAGCACATCCCCTTCCGGCAACTTCCGCTGCAGCTGCATGATTGCCTGGGCCGGGCCACTCATTACATTCTCCATCTTAAATGACTTAATTTGCAGTTTAGCTAACGTGTTAGTGAGAGACCACAGCCTCCAATCACATTTGGATCGGGGTTAATTATAGTATTTTCACCGGGAAACTTGGGACATTGTGACATTGTGTGATATTGTTTCCTCCGTTCTGTTCAAAACTGTAATTTTATTTAGTGATGGATGGAGCAGTGTGCAGAACCTCATTACAGCGTCCCAGCCCCCCTTCAGTCCTTTCTTTCGAATTCGCTTTATTCTTTTTTTTTTATTATTATTTGGTCTGTTTGAGATACCAAAGCACAATTCTGTTCAGCTGTCTGGTAATTCTGGAAAAACATTTGTAATAATGATATTTAGGGAATTTGGAAGCGGCCCTACTCTTCTCCTCTCAGACATGGGCAGAGATTGCACTTCCTGAAAAAGGATTCGTCCCTCATGGTCATCAGATCCTGAATCAGCACTTCTCTTCCATGCCGATCATGCATCACAGCATGACATAAAACATGAAATACGCAGTCCCTGCACAATTTTGTCCACATTTATTTATTGTTAAGATTTGCAAAAGTGATTTTAATACAGTTTACCGCAGGTTCACCTGATGCCATAAAGCAATGTGCATGCATTTTGATCCATATGAATTATTAAAATGTAACATTCATCATAAGGCAAAATATGGGTTTTGCATGAATGCGTGAATGCAGTACTATGATGCATGCCCTGAAAATGTGTTAATATGAAAATTTTACCTCATGTCGTAATGCATTACTTTTGCATTATGTTGTATTTAGCTTGGCACACACACATCCAAAATCCCATTTTTCCCACTTTCTGGTCATTTCTCTACACAACTTTTCGGGAGCAGAGGCTCCGTTTGTGTGGTGTGAAGCATATTTTAAAGGTCAGAGCGCTGGCAGTGGCAGCTTGAGAGGGTAAATCATTTCTCCGCATGCCGGAGGAAGCGATGGCAAATTCCTGCAACTCAGCCGGGGAGGCACTCCGGAAAAGCTCCGGCTGCACAGTTAACAGAGCACTGAGAGCAACGAGGCCGGATCCAGCCCTGCCGATAACTCTGCACGTCCCTTTCGATTTACACCCAAACCTTCTCTTCTTTTATTATTACACCAAATTCGCACTCATGAATTCGCAGCACCTGTCTTATAAACACCGGGAAGCAACTGTCATGCCTTATTTCACTGTGTTGTTTTCAGTCCAAACTCACCAGCAAGTCATTATGGTAGCCCTTGCAGTGGTAAAACATAAAAAAAAGCATAAATCTTGTGTCGTTTTGTTTTTTTTATTATGTCTTTGTGTTAGTATGGGTCCTTATGCAGTAGGGCTTTCTAACAGAAAATGCATCTCTGTACGTTCTCACGAACTGCTGAAGTGGCAGATCTATAAGTTGCAGTGTGCATAAAAATGTTTGTTCAGTGATGGACAGGATAATAGATTTGTGTTGATTTGTCTTGTGTGGGAACCTAAACTGCATGGGCCAAAGCTGGGATTATTACTCCTTATTGGCCAATCATGCTGAAGAATCCTGTGTTGTGGAAACACCTCCTTGTTCTAAATATGTACTTAACACCAAAAATGCCCACGTGAACATGGCCAAGCCTTGTTCAGACCACACACACATCTTGGCCTCCACCCTCCAACTAGGTTCTTCTGCCCTCGCGATCCAGTACAGCGTCCGCCAAAATGATCCAGTCGCCATCTGGCTCCCATTTCCAAACCTCTCTTCAAACAAGGGCCCGTTGTGCCGCCGCCGAGGGGCGAGACGATGACAGCGGCCGGTTCATCACGCCGGCCCAGGCTCCGCCCTCCGCCACCACCTGTGTTTGTTTAGCCGTCCCCGGGCCAGCCGCCGCACCGCCAAGTTTCCCAGACATCTGTGTAGCGCCGTTTGTTATTGTGGCCCATTAATATCGGCCCGTTGAAAGACAGAGTTGCTGTCCATTATCTCCTGTTTGCTTTTCTTATCTGAAGTCTGTGACCATGGTACGTCAAACCCGCTGCCGTCACCGCAGTGAGCCGCAGCCGGGCCGTTTGTCAGACGGGGCTTGTACACTCCGCAAGTTTGATCGCCGGAGGCCATCCATTGCGCTCCATGTTTTGCTCTTTTCATTAAACAGCAATTCTTCTCTTTGACAATTTTTCATCTTGATGTTTGGTGGGAATGCGATTATCTTTGATATCCACAAACAATCAGCTGCCTGTGCTGCTTCATGGTGATCAAAACTTTAAAGAACGTATTTTCAATATCCCTGTCCCAAAAATATATTGATGGAGTGCTCAGACGGGCTTCTATTCTTATTCAACTGCTGTGTACGAGGGGATCAGACGTGTATTAAGGGGGTCCTGTGTAAAGTCTTTAATGCCAAACATGGCCACCTGTATCGATACACTGTAAAAAAAAAAATACAATTGGAAAAACAATTGGTGTAAATACCTACCTAGCTATAGAGGGTTTATCAGCTATATCACTTGAAGACTTGCTGAGGTAGCTGTAAATGTCAGGTTATGGTAGTTATGACAATTGGATTATACCCCATAGCCCAGCTGCTGTGGAACTGGTCTGTGGCACAGGTGGCCTGGGTTCGACATGCATTTTCGATGCATTTCACTGCGCGTTGTACTGCTTTTACTAGGCATGTGACATATAAAATGCTGAATATTGAATCTGACCACCACATACCGGTCATAATGCAATATCACCTCTTCTTCAGATTTGCATGATTAATACTGCAGTCAGAAGTCTGAAGGATATTCACAGTTTCTGTTCTGGGCAGCAGCAGCGCCGCATTGGCCTAAATTCTCTCACCGCTGAGATGGTCTCTCCGCCGGGACGGCCGCGGTAACCTCTGTTTATTTAGACTTGGCCCGTTGCGGAGCTGTGCTGCTGCCCAGGCTGATTGATGGATGAGTCTTTGTGGGCTGCAGGAGATTATCCATCAGACGTGCGCAGGAGCTGGTAGGGTTAGGCTAGTCCACCCCTCACCTGAGACCAAATGGGACACCTCCATCAATTGGCCAGCGGCCCAGATAGGTTACTGGCCAGACCCACAAGGAGAAGCGAGCTCTTGGTGCAGCAAAATTCTCGTTTTAATTCTAGAGTCCTTCAAAATGTGCATTTCTGCCCTTCAGATGAGGGTAAATCATCCCGAATCAGGAAGTAGGGTGTGTGCGAGCTGTCAATCATGCCCACAGACTCCACCCATTTTAAAACTTTGTTTATGAAACATCATTAAAAAATTATTTTCTGTGTGTCAGAAATTATTTATCTGATGCTCAGCAATAATACGTAACGTAAAACTTGGGAGGCTGTAATTGGTTACAAAGAATCACGGTGACGGGGGGCGTGTTGTGGGACATGTTGTCCAGATTGTAAAAAAAAAAAAACAGGAATGATTCTAAATATCGTGAGAATTTCACGCGTCGCGGACTTCTTCACTTTTTTAAAAAAATTAAAAATCGTCTGCCCTGGATTGATATATGCCATCATGCCTGATGGGGGTCAGCCGGTCATTTAGATAATTGGCCAGTAAAGACCGAGTGGGAAAAAAGGTGTTCTTTTAACAGCATTCACATTACAGCTTTTTTTTTTTTTACAGCAATTTCCCTTTAACCTTGTCGCTTGAAATTCTTCAGAAGGTTTTTTTTCTTTAATCGTTGGATGAAAGAACAAATGTCCTTTAAAAATGTTGGATTATTAATTTCTGTCGCTTGCGTTTTTTATTCCTGGTAAACAGGCGGCTGGTTAATTGGACATTAGCGGGAAAGTCTGAGTTTGGACGTGTCTGTCTGGATGAAAATGATGTTGATGATGATGGTGATGATGATGGCCACGCCACGCCACGCCTGCGTTATACCGAGCCCCGTGCGTCACTGATTAGACGCGGTAATTAATGCGAGGCGTCGTGGGACCGCGTAACATGCGGAGCCCATGTCGCACGCACGCACGCATGCACGCACGCACGCACGCACGCGCGACATTGACAGCGTCAGAGACGGGCCTGGCGGGGACACCGCGGGCCGGTGGTGGACTGATTGCTGGTGTCATGCGGCCTGACAGCAGCTCTTCCTCAACCAGCGCTTCGGAAAGGGACGTAAATCCGGACGCTGCGACGCTCCATCGTCGCGACAGTGACGAGCTTTTATTACTTATTACAGCGGCGGCCTGGCAAACGAAGATTTCAATTAGGTTTTTAAAACGCTTGTTTGGCGGGAGCCGCGTTTCAGCCGCTTCATAGACGAACATAACAATGCGCATGCGCACTCCCGACTCGGACGTGCCACTTTTATACAGCCTTCCCGGAATTAAAATGACCTGCCACTGGGTCACAAGTACCATGAAAACGACAGACATGCAATGCACCGTGCATACATCTTTAAGATGTTTGATATGGAAATGTAAAAGCAAAGTTACAAATTCACAAGATACGGATGAAAGTGGCAAATACAGCCTACCTGGATGTCAGGTACATATCTTTATTTTTGTAATGTGGAAAGCAGTTCTCTGGAGTGGGAAGCAATAAGAAAAAATCAAGTAAGACATGCACACAAAGATCAGGCAGGACACACAGGTCAGGCAGCTGTGAAGCTCCGCCCACTGCTAATTAGAGTCTTGAAGGTGCCATTCTAATTTAGTGCCATTGTTTCAGTTTTGGAGCACGTTTCTGGAATATGTGCTGCAGTCTTTCTCCATCGAACACAAATCATGAGTAAACCTGGTTCTTGTAATCTCTGGTTTCGTATGTCATTATCACAACGTGATGCATATTTATTCATTGCAGGATCACAAGTTATTGTCGTCACAACATTATGAAACAGTGTTTTTCCCTTGATGACGACGTTGTTTTCTGAAGATTTCCTTTTTTTTTTTTTGCCAGCCTCCTTTGGTCCCCCAGGGCAGCATAGACTGAATCATTCATGTTGATGGCACTAAATGAAAGATGTAGGGGAAACAGATCTGTGGAGCAGTTCCTCCAATGGGACACAAATCATGTCAGGTCAAGTCAAATTTATGTTTTATGGCACATTGCATCATGTGATGTGTGTAAACAAAGGCAGTACAATGCAAAATGCTGTCTGCAGAGAATTTTTAACATAATTCTAATACTATGCAGTGTTGCGAGGTGATAATGACAAAAATCCATTATGTCTGACTGGTGTCCTTCCGTTCTGCACCATTGTTTTTATTAATGTGTTATGCGGACCTTGGTGCACTGATTGAAAGAGCTGTGTGTGGTTTTTTAAGCATTGGCTGGTGTTACGAACACATGAAGAGCAGGCGGTGTGTGTAGCCAAGCTGAACAATACCCATCAAACCAGAACACGTCAAAGTTCCCTGTTCCAAATCTGAGAAGCTGGTTTTTGTTCCACCGGCCTGACATGCAAACCTAACAAGGCATCACTTAACCAAGGACAAGGACATTCCATGCTGCCATGATTTGTGTGTACGAATGGAGGCTAGCTGAATCTGTGAAATTATGAAACATCTTTTTTTTTTTTTAAATTAGTGACCATTGTTCATGATCGGTCATGACAGATATGTAGATAGATAAACCATGTGTTTAATCATATTAAATTAAATTATTGTATTGGCTCAATATTTTTTTTTTTCAAAATACATCTGGAAAAGTGATGTCGTATTACCTTTGAGTAAAAAACATACAGTGGATGGTGCCAATTCGGATGTGTAATGTGCAAACAATTTAGGTTGGTAAATTTGCAGAATTTTTGCAGCTCCTCTACACGTAGAAGCTGTCACCAGCACATCTAAGAAAATGGGAGAATCGTGTCGCTGCCGTGGAAGGACATGTTTTATTTAAGACAAGGATGAGCGGCTCCCTCCGGAGGCGTCGCCTCAGAGGCTGTCAGGTTGTGTAACCCTGACCCTTTCATCATGACCCAAACCGAGTTTAACCCCACCAACGTCCCATCATTCACTTGGGCTTCGTCAGAGTGGCCGTTACAGCGGGGTATCTTGCTCCCGGGTCCACGATACTGAGAGAGTGAGAGAAAGAAAGTGTCATCATTACATTACAATTGACTTTAATTCCCCAATCCGATGCCCACTAGATGTGTATGTGTGTGTGTAACAGACAGCTTTAGATATTATCATGTTCCCCGGAGGGACGCATGTTGATATGTTTTGCACACGCGTGGATTTAATCGTTCCTTTAATCACTGTGATTACCCTCGTGCCCAAGATTACTCTATAAATATATTATACACTTGCTGTTAAGAAGTCATTATGCAAAGCTGCCTCATGTACAGCCCTCACAATAACCAATTGTGCGGCTCATCTCGTTATGTTCTTTACTTCTGTGAAATGTGCTGTGCAAATTGTTCCACTAGATGTGCAGCTAGTTCATTTAAGCCCATGGAGCTCAACTGGATGGAACATAACTAAAATCATACCATTTCAGAGGGTGAGAACCATGTTGGACATTTTGCCAACTTGACTGTAGAGCAAAACCAAAAAATGGCCATTAATTTGATTCATTAAAATATTTATTTAAACACATGGATAGATGTATTCACAGGGAGCAGCAGTTTGTATTTTATTCTGGATTTTTACTGCTTCTGTGTGCTTAGTGTGACATTTTTGTTTAGCAACACTATTCATTTCCAGTAGAAAGATCTATAACGTTTGCATATTTATTTTTCTTAGCATTTAAAAAATATATATGTCCATGATCCATCCCGGCTGAAACCGATTAGGCTTGATGGACCAGGAGTCAATAAGAACCGTTGCTGCCCCAATAACGCGGACCTTGTGTTTGCTTTGCTCCGGTCTTAATGACACATGCCTTAGGGTCTGTTGCTGTTCTTTTTGGCCATTGCGCTGTGTCCATTTTGTGTTTAAAAAATATTGTTTACCTTCACGATGTCCAATTGTCCCCCCTTGGACCCCGAGACATGACAGTCCATCATTTCATCAGTAATGAACACATTTTATCTACATTCATGAGGCTTTTTGATATTGAACTTCACTGTAACAATAATAAATTAATTTAATTTAGGTGAACAATAAGCCTATAATTATTTGGCAATTGTACGTTCTTCATATGGTATCATGCTTCATTTGCATATTTTTGTGTGTTTTAATTGCAGAATTAAAGTCACCCCAGGAATAGTTACTGCATTTACTTTTAAATTCGTCCTGTGTACAGAGCAGGGTTATTATCTCTATGGTTTTTAAGCTGCGCAGTTCTAATATTTGAGATGAACTGGTTTAATATGCAGCAATGGGCCGATGCTCATCAGTTATTAAGGAGGAAGGCTGGTGGGCGGGGCTGATGCTGGTCGCTGGTTCTCTGTGTCAGCAGTGTCTCCCTGTGGACAGTCTGCTCAGTGTCATCACTGGGTGTGTGTGTGTGTGTGTGTGTGTGGGTCACACTCATGCCTCTCAACATCTGGAGAGGAAACACACCACAGACGTGAGACTCTCTGCATCGGCGTGTGTTCACTGCAGATATTAGACGCATTGTTTTATTTTAGTACATGTTTGTCTCACTCTTGTGTGTGTGTGTGTGTGTGTATGCACACACTTATTTGAGTGTAAACGTACATGCATTTGCACAAGATGTTTTCTTCGTGCCCCTCTGTAGGTTTTATTGAAGCAGGCTGCAGGCTGCAGTGCCCCTAATTAACACTTCCTGCCGGAGGTACCTGCTCCGATGCGATAGAGGCGGCTCTGCTGAGTGTGACACGGGGGATGTTCTCGTATCTGCGACCTCTCCTGAGGGAGATCCACCGCCGTGGCTGATTATTTACGATAATTATGGTGTGGGGAAGGGGCCGGACCATGACTTTGTTCTTCATAAATGAATGTCTGGGACCATTTTAAGCTAAAATCACTGCGTTTTCATTTAGCTAACGTGAATCTATTTGCCTTTAGGCGACTGTGTGTGCGTATTCTGTTCCGCACACAGGGTACGTCGGCAGATGTGATCTTTCCTGTAGAAATTCACTGCACATTTTTTTGGGATGGATCCCCTGCTTACAGCTCGGATGTGGGAGCCGTTCTAAAACAGAGATGCACTGGAGGTGGCAGCAAGGAAATTCTGAATGAGCCTCTCACTGCAACGGCTGCTGAGACCTACTTGACATTTTAGCAAGGTGATGGTAATGAGGTGCAGACAGCAGGTGTGTGTGTGTGTGTGTGTGTGTGTGTGTGTGTGTGTGAGACTCTCAGGCTTCTCGAGGAGCAAACAAGGTGGTTAGAAGGACTTAATTTTCGGCTCTGAATAGGGCCCACCGCTGTCCAGTTAGCTCTTTTAGGCGTATCGGATGAGTCGAGCAGCGTGTCAATGTTCACCCTTCAGCCGAGAATAAAGGGAAGCAAGCAGCCATTGTGCAGCACAACAACTCCTCTCTGAGGCAGCGGTAGCGCCCGGCGGCCGCTGCGGCACCATGTACGTGATGCTTGCGTTGGCGCTAAATGTATACAATGCAGATTTTTGATTTGGGAAAAAAAAAAAAAAAACCTTCTCTCCCGGTATTTCGGTTGCACTTAGCTGAGCTTCAAATCCGAGTGCATGAATAATCATTAAGGCAACCATAATCCCTTCTGAAAGCAGCTAAATTAATATACTAACAACTGTGTCCAAATTAAAGTAATTGGCATCCAATGAATACATCTTAAGCTTTACGCTGGCAAGCTGAAAAAATGGCGGCCTTTCCTCTCCTTTTCATTTAATTCTTTATTTTTCTTCTGTTTGGCTGGTGTCTCAGTCAACGTGGGAATCACCATGAAGTCTTGGTTGCCATGGCAACGTCATGTGTTGGACAGGCCTGGCTGGCTGAGTGGGCGCATTTCATTCCATTTTGTAATCTTTGGTAACAAACCCGGGAGCAGCCGAGTGTGTGAGCGCGAGCGGGGGGCTTGTTTCCGGTGCCCGCCCTGCCGGTGCTCCCCTGGGCGAGGAGCTCCTGCCCTCCCCTCCCCTCGTCTCCGGTCCTCTCGGCTCCAGCGCCCCACGTCCTGACGGGAGGAGCTGAAACACGGCAGGCCCCGCCGATGAGGCCGGATTCCGTAAGCGTTCAGCCGTCCTGCCTCCCATCTTTAAAAACTGCTGACGCGTAGTCATGTGACCTTCAGCGGCCGCCAGAACTGTTCCTTACTGCTCCTGAAATGCCGCCGTCTCTGCGAGGAGGCCCGGAGACAGCGGTCTGAGGGAAACAAACCGTTCATTTGTCTGAGAACATGGGTGTTTTGAGCTGCTTACACGGCGGTACATGTTCACCTGACAGCCTGACAGCAGCAGGACAGGGAAAAAGCGGTAAAATAGAAATTCGGCGATATTTCACGTGTCCCAGTAGAGACTCTGAAGCGGCGCCTTCTGATCATGAGAGATTGACTAGCGGCATCAGACAGCCAGGTTCTCGGCAATGGCGCCGATCTATTCTGACGTATCGAGACGCGAATTCACACTCGCTGTCAGCCGCTGCATCATTCTGTATACATATTATTTTTACCCTTTTTCTCCCTCTCCTTCTTACTGGTGAAATCAAGGCCTCTTTAGTTTGGTACAAAAAAGCTGCGTTGCAGCAATTCCCCGGTGGCAGGAGATGGTTGATTCCGTAATCGGGTTTGTCGCTTCGCATTTCTCCGTCTCAGACGGGACATAACCATGAGTGACGGTATCAGAGAGCCTTTTTTATTTATTTTTTAATTTTTTTATACAAGGTATATTTTCGCTCATCTGACTGGGAGCAATATCGTTTCACGGTTCTGGATCACTCTGCAGCAAAGACGATGCAGCCTTTGGCGAGCGTAATCAAATCTAGTCCTGTTAGTTCGGGTCTGGGAGAAATGAAGTGTTGGAGGGGTCCGGAAAACTCACCACGACAGCCGCGCGACAAAAACCTGTCAAATCTTTCCAGCGTGGCGCGACGTTGATGTGGTGATTTATGCTCTTCATGCATAATTCAGCTGTTTCTCGTGTACATACATTGACTGTGGAGTTGGACTCACCGCACTCTCCGCTTTTGCGGTTTATAGTACGGCGGGTCGTTTATCGAAGGGATTAACCGCGCTGACGTAAACTAATGCGGTGCAACGGTACCACCTCAAATTGAAGCCATTACTCTCTGTCAGACGCTTACTCCACCTCCACGCCGCCACAAACCTCTGTCTCGGTCTCGTGACACCCGGTGCACTGTCCCATCGTCAGGAAGGCACGCCGATCTTCCTCATCACGGGCTGACGAGGTCAAGCCTCTGCTGATTCTGATTCGTCCGTATTTTTCATAGATTTGGTTTGCAGTCATAATGACTGGTGAGGTCAGAAGGTCAGGCAGCGCGTTTTGGATGATCCGTGATTGGCTCTTGAGGCGATTGAGTGATGATTGTTGTGTAGGATTCACCTTCCATGGCGTCTGCTATTGTTTGTGTATTTTTAGTGCATGGATTGCACACACTGCAATTCTCTTTTGGGTTCTATTCTCTCACTATCCATAACCACTTAATTTTGTGGGCATTGGAACCCATCCCATCTGCTAGAAACCTCACTTCGGCAGCGTTTCCATGTTCATGGTGCATCAGGCTGCCATGCTGAACCATATTGCCACAGTGACAGTCGACCAGTCCGTCATCATCATGTAACCTGCTCCCAACATAAAACATTAGAATACAAATGATTTTCATGATATTGGCTTCATTCTTTTGATGTTTTCTTATCTGGTGGAATGACCAACAGTGCCAGCATCAAGACAGTGAAGAGTCTTTTTTTTAAAAGAGGATCCTAGAATCACTTCCAGTACTTTTAACCAATGAAGGCAGAACACGGTGATTAGAGTGCTCTAGAAAAGCTTTCAGTGAAACAGCATTGAAATGAAGAAATACAATCTTGGTAAAATACCTTGATTTGAGACTGAAAATATCATTCTAAGGCTTTCAGAAATATCATGGCCATCAGTGTTAACACTCCAGCCTTGTTCAGTTCGGCAGCAGACAATGTACCCTTCAAGCAGCCTGTTTTCCTTTTTATTATTTCTGATGGACGTGCCTCGCTATTTAGCTGAAGGTCATTTGTTGTATTGACCAGGTTGTTCGGCATTATTAAACAGTGAAGTACCTTGAGTGGATTATTGCTTACATTTTGAATTGAGATGACATCACAAACCCGATAAACCCCCAGCAATGGTGCTGCCTTATCCAGGTTGCTCTTGAGGACGGCCCCGTGGACCTTGTTGGATTTTCCATTTCCATCTTTTACCTCAGATATATGAAAATCCTTTGCTGCATCCAGTTGACATCGGCTGCAATCTGCCCTGATATTAAAAATCCAAATTTCCTCATTTTGAGATCAGAAAAATTGAGCGTAGCGAACTCAGAGCTCAGGTGTGCTGCCATAAAACTCATTAAGCAACAATCAAGCCACCAGTCAAGTTCTCTTCTTCTTCAGTTAACCCATCTAGAGGCGCTGGAACCTAATTCTTACCTGAATTCCTTAATGGGCTGTAAGTCATTATGTGCTTTGTTGGTTCTTAAGTGCAGAGATAATTGCGACGGGCGGAGCGAGCCCAAGTTTTGATTATTATCTGACGACTCGTGAATTTGAATAAATCTAATTGCGCCTCGGCAATTTATCATGCAAAGTGTTTTTAATGTAGCATGGTGAATAGGGAAAAGCCATAATCCCCCCCCAGCCAGCAGTGGACTTCACGTCATGAATATGCTGGGACAGTAACATGCTGAGCTCTTCAATGTTCTCCGGTTCAGATGGAAGGAGGGACTCCAGTACGGCAGTGTTTTGTGTACACAGCAGTTTTGGGCCATAACCAACTCTGACCCTTTGAGATCTCCAGATTTTAAAAGACATTGATCTTTTACTTCCCCTTCTTCCCCGGCCTCATGAATTTCTAAAGCCCCGGCACTGTTCCTCTTCCGGACAGAAGAGGCATTCCAGTCAATCTCTGTGCTCCAACCTGGATGGTCTAGGCTGGCTTGTAAAAGAAGGATTAAGCCTCTAGTGCTGACTGGGAGGAGAAGGTATGGAAACGCTTTGCTGTGTGGGTGGGTAAAGTTTTTACACTCACTTCCTGTGGCTGTTGAGGCTAATGTTCTAAATGTCATTTGCATTAAATATGCAGTAATACTTTAGCTTGTTTTATGAAATACTCGAATGGAAGTAAAATATTAAATAATGTCATATAGATATCTACTAAATGAATCCCTAACTGAACACTATAAAAAGCCTTGAGTTCTAATTAGCTAGCAAAAATGAACAATACGGTGGGATTATGAAGGTATTTGCCTGCATTTTAATTTTGTAAAATAATAACAGAAATGAAGACGTGTCTTGAAAGCCCCACCCCCATTTCTGAGTTCTCCTTTCTTTGAAAGCTTGTCATTTTGGGAGGGGAACATTGCAGCCTGTTCAGGAATACTGAAAAAACAGCAATTATGCCCTAAATAATTTGCCAGAGAAGCAGGTAACGCTGAAGCAGCAGCTCTTTGAAGTCTCTTCTCCTGGTGCAGCCCACCGAAGTCGCGCCCGAGCAGAAGGCTCTCGATTCTGTTTGAAGGTGGCGTTTGATGTCAGATCGAGGCAGCTGGTGGCGAACCTGCCGGACAGGCTTAATGCCATCTGGCGACGGCGAGGGCCCCGGTACTTGGATTTTATTGCTGTCCATCTCAGGGTCTGGCCTGTCCAAACAGGAGGGCTTGGTGTAGGTCTGCACCCTGTACAACTCTTACCATGAGGCAACAGGGCAATTAATCCAGACCCTCTGCAGCGCTGCAGCTGTCACATGACCTGCCAATGACGCGCCATTCAAATTCAGTCAATAATGAAAGCACAGACCTGCCCACTAGGAAAAGCAATATTTTGCAAATGAATTACTGAGATGGCTGCACACTGGCTCTGGACATCCAGGGTCTCCTGTGTACATTATATCCTCTTTCCATGGCTAGACCATGACCAGTCGAATTCCTGGTTCTGCTGAACGATTCTCTTATTTAAAGATCATGGAGGAAAAGGCTGGCGCCTTCGCTGGGAAATGTATGCAACCTTTCGAGACGCGCTGCGTTGCGTAAGTGCCCTTGACGTCTGGCTCTCAGGTGATTGTGTGCTTTATGGCTGCTGATTGAGGCGGCCTGCCGGAGCAGACGTCTCCCCGGGATGATTACTCAACACCCCAGCCTCCATTATGTACAACCCTTCCCATGTCGAGGCGCTTGGTTGCGCACGCCAAGATGTAAGTAAATGTCATGAAGCGCTCTTCAGAGTGCGAGGTATTTTTAGCCAAAAGGACTCATCCGACGTGCACAGTTCGTCCTTGTGCTGCGTGCTTGTTTGAGACTTTTTTTTTTTTTTTTTTTGAAGGTTGGTGTGGAAATGCATGCAAATGACATGCTGAAAGCGCCCTGCCCTTCTCCACAAAAGATGTTATGAGTCAATTTGCATGATTAAGGCGTGGCAAATGTTCCAGACATTTCTGACTGATGCAAACAGAGCAGTTTGGTTCGCATTAGTCACGGTAGTCACATTCAAACGGCAGTTCGACTGCTGTTGTGTCATTTTGTCCGAGTCGCAACATCTTGCTGTAAAACTTTTTTAGGACTCCGTTGCTGGAGGATCTATTTTTAATGACTGGGGGTTTCAGAAGACTGTGAGGTGCATGACGTGTTTTTACAGGATGGGCCACATAAGCATCCCTGCTGGGAAATATATATTTCTGCAAGAGGAGAGAACATGCTCATTACATTCACAGATCTTGCAGGAAGTAGTATCAGCTGCATGCCTGAACTCTGGTTTGCTGCGAATGCATATTTTTCACATTATTTTCCTGTATAACATGTCCTGAAGGGATCTTTTGATCCTCCATGATGAATAAGTGTCTTCTGGGAAAAGAAAAGCAGTCGGGACGAGCCTTAAAATGATTGTCCTGATTGTGAGGTGGTGCCAATGTACCAGACGGAACCGCTGGAGCACAGGGGTTATGAGGCGCCGTCCCAGCTCAGAAACTGCATTTAACTGAACTGGCGGGGTCCGCGAGTCACCTGACCTCCAGCAGCCCTCTGCACTGGGTAATGGACATGCGGTGGACAGTTGGAGGTGACTTTGACGAGCGGGGGCCAAGCAAACGCCTGTGACCGTCCGTAATTACAGTACATCGCACTTGTGAAATGGTCAGTAGTTGCAACCTAATTACATAATTTAACGTAGCTACTGAGGCGTAGTATGAGCCGTGGTAATTACACACAAATTATACAGGATCTTACAGGAAATTATACAGCGTTTAAAAGTAGCCCGGCTGTTTGAAAGGGGACCAGAATGTGTGTGTATGGGCCCGGCCTGGCCCTCCTTGCAGCGATTACGCGGCGTCCGTCTATTTCCATACGGTGCTGCCGTTTGTCATCATTACGTTTCAGGAAAGAATGCTGTCCATCGGTGCGGTCGGTGCGGCTTGAACTTTTGCACGGGCCCAGCCTCCGCCCAGCAGAGTCAGCAGTTGTTAATGGCCTGCATGTGTGCCTGGATGCGACGGGGTGGAAGCGCTGCGAGACAGATGAAGCTCATCTCCGTGTTAGTCACCGCCAAGCAGGGAAAAGCGATAAAGGGAAAGCATTTTGAGCAACAAAAAAAGAAAGAAAAAGAAAAACGAAACAAAGGATGAATCACCTGATTGTGCTTTCTGAGCCCGTCTTTCATGCAAATGTACAGCCTCCTGTGAGGTCTGGATATAGCACTTCACATGCACAGTGGATGGATGTATTATACATGCATTAAAAGCCACCCTTGGCCGACACATACATTGAAAGAATACTTCTGGGTCGCACTTAGACGTTCACCGTTCCTCCGTTTAAATATTTCAGAGGTCATAGAATCCTCCCATAATCGCCCTATTTCACTCTTTTCATTCCTCGAACGATCCATGTGTTTCATGCTCCTTGATGCCTCATTGCTTTCTTTTTTTTATGTATTTTTTTTCTCATGTGAGATGAATGTTGTTTTACGTTCTCCTGGTCAATTCATAATCACGTCTCGCAGCGATGAGAACGCGTCAATACCTCTAAGCGCTTTTATTCCGGAGGGATTCATCCCTGACCTCTGACCCCCGAGCCTCCCTTTAATGCCGAGTTTTTACGATGTTATTTTAAATAAGTTCCTGGACAAAAACCTCTGTCAAAAGAAAAACTCTTAATGACCCCAACCCTTAATAACCCTCCCTGCCTCTCAATTTACTTCAAACTTATGCCATGGAGGTGACCAATGGAAGGCTGCTGTCTGCTACTTGGTCATATGCTATAGATCATAGATGTGCTCTGATTGTCAAGATAATCTGAATTAGCTTAATGTCCAGAGAACATCTTCATTGAAATTCAGTGATGCCACCCATGGCAAAGCCCAGTTTCATACTTCAACATGTCTACAAGGGTGTAAGAGTATTTAGCTTCAAACATGTGTTGCTTTGTCAGCTACCGCAGAATCCCACTTCCAATGGAACCGTGAGAACGAGCCGCCGGCGTCATTGTTCTATAGCGCCTTCTGCTTACCTTCTCTTATTTGCCTGTACCGCCGGTAAGATTAAATTAAAGCTGGTTGCGCTGCCATGGCTCCGATCCCCAGACGGGTGGAGTTCTGACTGACAGATGCACAGAGAGAGAGAGCCAGATGAATAATTGAGTGGATTGTATAAAAGAATGCCATAATTGATTTTCTATCCGTGCTGCCGTTTCATTAACTGAATAAAAGCACCTTTTTTTGGTACATTTTCCAAATCTGAGCAGGACCCTGAACTTTGTTTGCATTTCTGGATTTTATTTATGGATCGGGAGGGAAAGAGCAGTATCTCATTTCATCAGGGACCAACTGCCTGGACAGTAATAGATATTAAACACTGTTAAAAACACACATTTTCCTTTCTAGGACATCTATGTCATGCGATGTGCCACTCATGCTTCAAAGACATTTTGCTTTTTCTCCCCAACAGATGTGATCCACACTGTGGGACCAATAGCCAAAGGACACGTGGGCTCGACCCAGAGAGAAGACCTGGAAGGCTGTTACAAGAATTCCCTCCAGCTGGTGAAGGAGAACAGCCTACGCTCGGTGGTGAGGACCACAGAATTTTTTTATGTCTGTCCCTGCAGTCTTGTCCCAAGCGATGTCTGGGACCAGAGGGACTTGTGGGTCTGCGATTTGGTGACAGATTGCTGTCTTATACGGGAAACAGGCCCTTATAAGGCTCTGTTTGAGTGAGTTCTGTGGAAACTCGCCAGCAGATTGGCTTTATTTAGATCCGTTTCTTTCATTGTTCAAACGCGTTGGGATGGACTGCTGTCTGCTTTCATCCAATCAAAGGCTTTGGGAGAGCAAATGTTTGGAGTCTGGCTTAAAAAACGGCTTTCTGAACTGATGCCAAGGTGCGTATTCAAAAAAGCTGCTTTGATCACCTTTACAGGAAGTGGTTCTGCTTTGATTGTCATCGTGTAACAACATGAATCTTTGTGACCCGAAGGCTGATCCACGTTTTCATTTATCGGCTCCGTTTCTCAGTTCTCAGTTCCATTTTAAGAAATAACAAAAGTTTAATGAACTATCATGCAAAAGTTAGAAGTTCCAGCTGTGACGGGCCTGGCGGCCATGAGAGTGATGAGTTGCCGACACCACTCCACTTTATTCTCACATGATGTACGGCGATGTTTACTCACACTATGTGCCGTTGAGCGATATCAAAACATCGCTCTAATGCCAATGCTCTTGCACTTGATCTGAAGAAATCCTTTGCTTGAGTGGGACACTCTCTCTCTCTCTTGATGTGGTTTGTATCTCAAGGTAACTTTGTAGGTCAGTATTGCCATGTCTGGTCTACCTGGCCACACAGACACACCAAAAATAACAGCTTCAAGCGTCACTGGCAAGAGAAAAGATGTAAGCAAGACAACGTCTACTTTATGAACTCTTGAGGAGCAAAATCATAGTTTTCTCAAATGTTGCTCAGCATGTTGCCCCATTTTCCGAAAGAAGTAAGTCTGTCTCCTGCTAACGCTGTGACGTCTGTACTGATTGTCTGTTCTCATTTGCTTCAGAGGTGAAGTTTCATTGTTTTTCTTCTCTACCTAAGGATCACAAGTGAAGAGTTAAGACTTTTGTCGGGTTCATTAACCAGATGAACAATCAGACAGCCACTTACTGGGAGTGCAGATCAGAGGCTGTCCAGGATTACAGTCCACAGCAAAGGTCAGAAGTCAGTGGCTGATTATCACGATCGCCTAGGAACATCTGAAGGGTTGACTTGTTGCAGTCTGGCTGTTGGTCTCGCAGACTGTTTTTTACTGAGCTACAGTGAGGATAGTAGCATTTGAGATGTTTCTAGGCAACCCTTACCAGTCCTTGGACTGTACAATTCAAGACGGAATTCTCATTTTTTAAAACTTTGAGTATATTACCATGGTGAATAATGGTAATGGCATCTTTAAAAAAAAAGCTGCTCCCCAGGCGCCTGTCATGGCTGCCCATGGCTTAAAAGCAAAAGACACATTTCATTGTGTCACCGTGTACTGTGCTGCGTTTTACAATGACAATCACTTCACTATCACGTTTATAATTTTTGTACATATGGTGATTAAACTTGACTGGAACTACTTGAGGTTCACAAGGTTTATACTCACCATCCAGCCAATCAAATTCGAGCATTCGGTCACTGGAGGCGATTTGTTAAAGTTTTATTACAGTTAAGGGGGCTGGAGGCACTTCTGCTCTCACCGAGTCTTAAGACCAGTCATAAAAATCTCTGTAACTTATGGTCTCTTTATTAAACATTTTCCTGAACCGAGTCTACTGCTGTCTTTGAAATCTCCTCCACCCTCTTTTGAGAGTTGGACATTTCTGCAAATGTCACCTTGCTTCTACAGAGGCCCAAACAGGCAGTGGTGTGAGGGACTTTGGGTCTAATGGCATGACGTCAGACCGCTTACTCTTCCAGCTGCCTGCCCGCTTCCAACATGCGGCACCATCTGGTTCACACGGCTTATGGAATGGACTTCATCAGCGGTGGCCGTGGCCGGAGCGAGTGGCGGAGACTGAGTGCCGATCCCCGCCGCCCCACCATGTTGTGTAGTGCTGGGTCATCAACAGTGAACGCTGATGAGCTCATCTCCAAGGCTCTTGGTGACCTCAGTCGTACCACGTGATGCAGCTGGACCCTCATTAGCACAATGGAGGCCGATTTGTAATAAACCCAATTTACCTGAAGCTAGAAATGTGATCTACGGGACAACACATGGCCACTTTTCATCTGCCCTTCTGCTGACCCGAGGGTTATGAGTTTTTACAGGCCGCGGGGCTGCTGCGCTAAATACTTCATTTCGGCCTCATTACACCATGAAGGGCGGCTGCAGGAAAGCTTCTTAATCCCACCTGCTTTTTTTTTCCTTTTTCGTTTGGCATGCTGCAGCGCACTTCGTTTTTCCACCACGTTCCGCACATCTTATTTAGCTATCTGCCCTATTTATTTATGCAATAAGTGAAATATTTATGAAAGGCATTGCTGTGTTGGTGCTTGGGGTCAACGGCGGCTGGACAGGAAGAATTTTGAAAGCGGCTGTAGAGAGTTGAGTGAGGAAGCCACCAAGAGTATCACCAGGAGTATATTTTCTACCTTGGATTTATTTTTAAAAAGAAAACTATTTCAAATGATAGCTGTAAATTATACAAAGATTAGTTATACCTAAAAAAATAAATAATAATTCTTCTTCCAAAAAAAATATAACGTTAACATATATTTGCTTTGCGCTCATTCAGTGCCTCCATGTAAAGGATATATGTATTTGTAAGTAGCATAAAAGTTACTACAAAACATTTTTTTCTTTTTATGTGGTCTTCTGTGATCTCTTGGCTTAATTGCGTAATTGAGTATTTATAAAATGGCGAAATGTTTCAAATCTTTTTCTACATGTTTGGAGTCATGTGTTTCATCCTCTCTAGGTCAGGCTAAGCTAGCCAAGTGCACCATGATTAAAAATTAGATGGGACATGGTGGCTCTTATGGGATCTCTGTCGATTTTGCTGTGTTAGGCTTGCCGCATGATTGATGATTGTTTGCTGGTTTGCTTCTCATTGATTGTATTCACCTTTGCCTATGAGCCTTTAAACTAATTAGGAAGATGCCGTATGTCCCATACCGGAGAGCTGGACATAGATCAGCTCTGAGACGACTGCGGTTGGTGCGGTGTGCCGAAGGGGGAGGGCTAGGGGACCGTGGAGTGACGGAGCTGTAATGGAGATTCCAGGGCATTACACTGAGATCCAAGTCAAAACAAATTGAGGGATTGGTGGGGGAGGGATCCTATCGCTAAATAAACGGCGGCATAAAGGCCTCAGTCTGGATGATCTCGCCGGCTAATCCCCGCTGGAGAGTTTAGCAGGTGCCAGGAGCGTGTGCTGAGCACCATATTAACCGACAAAAGCTAAGAATATCATTTTAGCCTCTGTTTTCCGGGCCACTTTATTAGACACGGTTTGACTGGATCACGTCCTCTAACACATTTCTGACCATTGATTGAAAACTAGCTCTTAGTTAATGAAGTTTTTACACTCCTGAAATACTTCAGCACTTTATGGGAAACTCTGTATGCCTGTCAAGAAATGAATTGGTGTTAAATAATTTATCTGTGTGTTCGCACGTTTCCTCTCCGCTGTTTTTCCAATTAACTGTGATGGACGTTCTGGAGAGCGCAGTGGAAAGCCGATAATGGCTCACGTCTGCGTTACCTAGAGCCCGAATGCTCCGGATCAGGATGATGAACGTCGGCCGCATTAGTTCGGGTGTGAGGGGCAGCTGGCTGGGATTCCGGATGAATGATGGGCATCGTGTAAAAAAACGAGCCAAGAAACAAGCCACTTAACCTCCCAAAACGGAGTTCAGCGCTCCCTGGATGAGGAGACGAGTCCAAATCCCGGTTCTTTTGTCTCTGTCCACTCAGAGCGCCACGCCTGCCCCAAATTCACCGTCTGCCGCTTGGACACGGATAAAATATTATCTCAGCAGCATGGAGTCTGGGTTGCTCATATGAATGTGTGTTATTATGATGGGAGTGTTTGCAAATCGTGAAAGAAAATTATTTTCCAAAGTGAATACAGTGAATCTTCATATTGGTGGCCTTGCGGTTAAGGAAGCGGACCCGTAATCAGAAGGTTGCCGGTTCAAATCCCGATCTGCCAAGGTGCCACTGAGCAAAGCACCGTCCCCACACACTGCTCCCCGGGCGCCTGTCATGGCTGCCCACTGCTCACTCAGGGTGATGGGTTTAAATGCAGAGGACAAATTTCACTGTGTGCACCGTGTGCTGTGCTGCTGTGTATCACATGTGACAATCACGTCACTTTCTATTAGTGTCTTTTCATACTCTCATACACTGTGTGTGTGTGTGTGTGTGTGTGTGTTTGCACACATTTGCTTAAATACACTGAATAATTGATGAGTGTAATTAAATGTATGTGTGCCTGTGTTCATGTGCACGCTTTTGTGTCTTTATACGCAATATTGTGATAGGTTGTGCAAGCGTATGCTATATGAGCTTCTGTGAGTGTGTGTGTGGTTGTGTGATGAATAATTAATGTGGATGTGAATGTGTGTTTGCAAATCATCACAATACACTAAAGGATTATGAAAATGTTTACATGAGTGTTACTCTGATTGTTTGTGTGTGTGTGTGTCTGTGTGTGTGTGTGTGTGGGAGAGAGGGAGGACGGTCGTGCAGCTCTGCTCAGACCCAGAGGAGACTCAGATTCCAGTCCTGCTCTCCACGGCCAAGAGAACAATCTGTCACGGCCCCCAAAGGCTCAGAGGAGCGGCGAGTGACCGCGGCCCCTTGCTGAGGACACGGCCATCGCCAGCCGCGCTCCGGAACATTAGCCAGGGGAATTGTGGGAACTTGGGCCGGGGTCGGCATGCATTAGCCATGTGCCTACGAAGCTGCAAAAGGTTCCCAGGCACTGAAAATAAATGCAGTAAATAAATAAAACATACATAATGAAAGTGGTGGGCCAGTGGTGGCCTAGCGGTTAAGGAAGTGGCCCCGGAATCCGAAGGTTGCCGGTTCAAATCCCGATTCGCCAAGATGCCACTGAGGTGCCACTGAGCAAAGCACCGTCCCCACACACTGCTCCCCGGGTGCCTGTCATGGCTGCCCACTGTGATGGGTTAATTGCAGAAGACACATTTCACTGTGTGCACCATGTCCTGTGCTGCTGTGTATCATAATGACAATCACTTCACTTTTTTTTTTTTTTTAAACATCTTGGCTCAACCTTGGAGACCGGAGACGGAGCCCACCGTCGGTATTGGCTCCGACCCGGTCACGTCTCGCGGGCTCCGGTTTATGGAGCGTGGCCGGGTATGATGGGCAGCATAGGCATGTTGGGAAAGATCGTTGTCAGCAGCTCTGCTCCCTCTGTTTAGGTAGTGAAGGGGGGGTAGTGGTTGATATATGATCCCCCAGGGGGACACACCATTACCAGGGTGATGATATAACATCCGCATTTGCCCCGTCTGGTTAAATGGTGCTGAAACGATTTTTTTTTTTTTTGGTCTGTGAATAAAAGTCATTTGGAGCCTCTTCTTGTTGTTGTTTCTACCGAGGCATGCTGGGCATAATCAGCATCAGCAGCCCTCTCCTGCCCCTGAGCCACCTGAGCCCCAGTGGACTGTGGGACGCCTGGGGAGTCGGAGGTCGTCTCCTGTCTGTGTTAGTCATGCCAGGCTGGTCTGGCTGAGCTCCGCTCTCCAAAAACAACAAGTCACTTCTGTCCGGGGACGCCGCCATCTGGAAGTCATTCCCGTCTGCGCAGCCTTTCATTTCGGCACTCACTACGCGCCCGGGCAGCATGACCTTTTCCCAAAGAGGAGTAACTGTGTTTACTCAAAACATCATTACCATCTTAACATTCCCAACCACTGGACGGGATATTAGGTGGTTTTTGATGTCGGTTATTGGATTTTATACATCTTTGGTTTTCCTTAAGAAAGCCCTCCGGCGATCTGAGGCCGGCACGACAGTCGGCGCTTTCTCCCAGATGACCTTTCGTATCTTTGATCTTTGACTAATTGCCTCGTGGGTAAGAAAAGAACAGCGTTTGTAATATGGCTGCAGCAGACGCAGACGTGAGGTTTTCCTGAAGGGTTCTGTCATTAGGATCTTCTGGCGGGCGTCTCGTCCGCCGACTGCCGTTTAGGAGCGTGACCCGCCCAGAGTCTATGTTTGGCGGTGTTCCTCCCGAATCCCAGACGGCCTCCGAAGCGTTCTGCAGTCACAACATGCCAGCTATGGGTTCTGCATGGAAAAACCGCAGCTCGCCTGGCGCGAGTGATGAATGGCGTAGCGCGATAAGACCGATTGTCCTCTCCGCATGGCCCTCTCCATTTTCTGCCGTGTCTGCTTTTCCTGCATTTATATTGAACCTGCGGTACATAGATCTGGGCTGAATGGAACCGAGGGGGAAATGCATGTTTTCTCTTCCACGCCAGCACACACAAATAAGTGGAGACGAACCTCCTCTGTGTGAAAATGTGCCTGTCACGTTGAGACGTAATTAGCCTAATCTGCTCAGCACCCAAAATGCTTCTACTCCTCCCATCATGCCACTCAGGTGTGTCTGAATATGATCATAATCACTCTTTTAAAAATATGTATTTTTTCCTATTTTCATTAGGGCTTGAAGTTTGTGGTTGAGCTTCGGCTTCCCCCCCGCTATTGTTTTTATGTAGGAAACTTCCTCCCTCTTTTTAATGCTAATAATTATGAGTAATTTTCACCTGAATGGCTGATTACTTCCAGCGGTGATTTTTATTGTTCGTACACCGTGGCTGCAGTTTGAAATAAGAAATAAATCCTGCTTTTTACAGAATTATGTGTTTTGAGAGACATGGAGCAGAAGTAGATTCATTTTGATATGCTCTACGGTGGTGATGTGGCAAAACAATATTCAACATTACAGTTGTGATCGACAACCAAATACTACCACAATAACCAGCAACACAAACACCAGGACCAACATATTACCACCAACAAGCAACAATATCCACAATGCAAACTACAAAACCAAACTCCAGTAGCAAGAACAGCCAATAACTAACACAATTTTCAATAACCAGCAACACAAAAACCAAATAACTACCAATACTAACAGCTAACCTGTAACTGTCAACAACTTACACTAACCACCTACAACCAACAACAACACAAACACCAAGAACTTAAAACTGACATCCAACAACACAAACAATGCAACAATCCACCACCACCAAACACTAGCACCAACCAACCCTACCTACAAAAACCACCAGAATCCCACAACGCCATCCAACATCCATCTCTTATACAACACCCGTCACCACCAACCAACTATTTCTGGCAAATAACCATCAACGCAAACACCAACATCCAGAAACGATTGCCAACTACCAAACACTAACCGCTTAGTGACAACAGTCACCACCAGACAACAACCAGAACACAGACATCCAATGAGTACTAGAAATAAAGCTAATTAAACACAATGACATGAAAAATATAACAAGATGTTACAAACAATAATAATAGCAATAATAAAATAAATAAAACAATAAAAGCAATAATAATAGTTACTAATATAATAGGTGTGTTCTCATTATTGATTTATTTATTTATTGCATATATCATGCTCCTAAATGTGCTTCTGCTGGTTCATTATCATGAGGCACTAATGCCTTCAAACGAAAGGGAACAAAGAATCCGAGGAGTGAAGGAGGCCTGAAAGCCTGAAAGGGCTTTACAGCGCCATTTCCTGCAGTGTGATTATTTACATATTTAAATCCCGACGTGTAAAACTTTACAGCTCTCCACATCCGTCTTTCTCCCTGGATTTCAGGCAGCCAATTCCCAGAGTGATCAATTAATTTACATTTATGTGCTGAACCGATTACGCACAGAACTTTCTTTACCTTTGCCGTCTCTTTCCCCCCTTCTTGCGCTCGTAAATTATTGTTGCACCACGTAAGTGGCTCCAAAAACTCAATTACCATGTGGCGCTGGGTTGCATAAAGCCTTTATTGTGCGTGTGTGTGTGTGTGTGCACGTGGCAAAGTCATAAGCCCCACAAAGCAAAGTCCACGTTGGAAAAGTTTATGAGCCGTTCTTTTAAGCACGGCCACCGCGTACTCTGATAAACCGCGCCTTTAGCAAGAAAAAAAAAAACCTTGGGTACGGGGAAAGCGGAAAAGTGTGCGTAAGTGTGTGGGAACACAGACAGATGGTTTGCAACACGCTGTTAAAGTCATCATTTGCTTAATGTTTTTGCCAAAAACCTGGCGGATGTGAATTTGTTTGTGAACAGGTGTGTGCGCTTTTAAACACGACTCAAACCAGAGAGGCGTTCACCGATCAGTCACGAGCTTCTCTGATTATTGCCTTCTAGTGGTTCCTTATGAGAACAGCACACACTTATATATAAGCTCAAAGGCAACTGGATGGTGCGGATTTTGGCAATTTCACTACAATCCACTAAATTCTCTAAATGCTCCATCTTTTCCATCGTTCTTGCCTGATTTTTCTGATCTTTCTGATTCTGATCTTTATCCAGAGCATGATTAGTTTTTTTCTGCTTCACTCGTCTCATGCTACAGCGCTCCGCCCTTATATTCACCTGTAAGTGATCTTAAGTAGTCTCTCAAGGCTATATTTAACACTTACCCTGTAGATATACTAGAAATGTGGAATGTGTTGAATAAAACCATCACGAATGCATCTCACTCTCAAACGGTCATATCTAAACAGTCATATTTAGTGTGATTTATTCTTTTCAGTGTCTTGAAGCCGTTTGCAACATCGGGTCTCATCCCACCCTGGCACCACTCACATGCTGGCCTGCGGCCTCTGAGATCCCACTGACCCAGTTCCACACACTGGTACTGTCAGGGCGGCGCGCTTTAAAAGGTCACAACGTCACATCGATACATCTCCCGCCATTCGTCAGATGTGGAACGTAGGCAACTGTAGGCCAATTAAGCCCAATTAAGGCGGGTGACGGGCCGTTAATGAGCAGAGAAAGTGTAATTACCTGAGAGGCCTGGAATGGATAAACTGGGGCAAGGAGCTGCTCCCCTTCCCCTGACATTTGGCATTAATAAGTCTGGCCCTGTGTAGGGTTGGGCGGTGAAATGTATGTAAAATGTGACATTTCGGCTCAGCTCGTAGCTGATTGGGATGAGGAGATCGACCGATTCGCCCCGCTGAGTGAGCGTAATTATGGGCCTCAGTCGGATCCTCGTGTTGGGATTGCTGGTGTTCACGTAATGTGGTGGGATAGTTATGTTGCTCTCTGTGGCGGGTGTAAACTGATATGTATGTGAACTTTTCTAGCTTGGGGCCAGCGACAGCCAATCAAATCCATAATGCTTTTTTCCTGAATGGGAACACTTTGGCCAATCAGTCAACTTTGTTCCGGCTATGTTGTAGCAAGAAAGAAACGACAATTCTGTGCTCTCTGCACTTCAGGCACGTCCACCATCAAATGCTGACAAGAAAGTGTTTACCGCGGTGTTAATATGGTTATTTTACTTTAACAAATTAAATATACAAAATGTGATTATCATTAATTTTGCACTCATTTCCATCAGGCTTAGGGGAATTTGTCGACTCTAAGTAAAGTCTGGAATAAAAAAATTGATCCCCTGCTAATTTTGTAAGTTTGCCTACTTACAAAGGAATGATCAGTCTATACTTTTATTGGTAGATTTATTTGAACAGTCAGAGACTCTAAACTACTTTCATTTCTGGGTTCCCAGTTGTATTTTATAGAGGTAAGGAGCTAACATTGGGAGCTTTTCAACTCGTTTTCTGTATAAATGACACCGTCCATAGAAGCAATCAATCTATCCAGGTTCCAAACTCAGCACCATAGCCAAGACCAAATAGCTTTTCCAATGATGTCAGGGAGAAGATTGTGGACCTGCAACAAGGCTGGAATGGGCTACATGTTAAGGTCTTGGAGTGGTTTAGTCAGCCTCTAGAGGCCTAATCCCATATATAATCCATGGAGGGATCTGAAGGTTCGAGTTGCCAAACCATCAGCCACAAAACATTAATGTCTTGGAGAGGATCTGCAAAGAGGAGTGGACAAAATCCCCTCTGAGATATGTGCATGTTTGGCAAAGGTATCAAATACTTATGCTAATTACTTCGTAATTATTTTTAAATGATTTAATACCCTACTGTGGTTGGTGTGTGCACAGGCATATACATACTCTTACCACTGTTATCCACCCTTTTAACATTAAAAGTTAACGGTAAAATGATATTATTTTTGCATGACAGTCAACCATAGTAAAAGATTCTTGTGTCAGAAGGTTTCATTTGAAATATTAGTATTTGACCTAAAGTGTAAAATAGTAAAAAAAAAAAAAAAAAAAAAAAGAAGTCTGAGACAGATTCAAAATAAACTAGAAACTAGTCCATGAAGAAGGGCACTAAGTGATTAGAATACACACTCACACTCTGATGATGAGAATGTCATCACCTCACCATCCCTCGAGGACACAACAGGAGTGTTTGTCTTTGACAGCGTTAGATATGATGACCCCTTGGGTAAATACCGAGCGCACTGTCCTGCGTGCTTCTGGGGCGGAGGTGAGGTAGGCGCTGATGTTTCGACAGATTGCTTTCCGGCCGCGCGGAGTTTGTTGGGATGAGTCCTTGTTTACATCATTATGGTTAATTAACAGGCAGAAGCGGTCCAGTGGGGAGCGCACACAAACGGACAGAGCTGTCGCTTGTTCGCACACTCACACACAACACACACACACATGCAAAGACAGACACGCGGAGACAGCTGGTTTTTTAATTGACGCCATGCTATCCCAGTGGACGTCGCCAACATTGCCCTGACGCATTCGGTCATTCTGTCACCCTCCTGAGAGACCCAACCTGTGTAGGGACTGTCCGGCTCCGGAGCATCTGATGCGATAATCACGAGGCTCTTGTGATGCAGAGAAGGTACTGAAGAAATAATAAAAAAAAGGGGGGCTTTGGTCCATTGTGGTTTTGTCCCTTTCTAATTCGTCACTCTTGCCGCCGGTACTGTTACGCATGGGGGCTTTTTCAATTTAATACCCTGCAGATGGATATTTATAATTATTACTGAATCAATAGTAATGAGGGCTATGAAGTTGAGCCTTCTGCTTAATGCGTTAATTAAAGTCACAAAGCATGACGTTTAACATGACACTGCATCACAGAGGAGTCACTTCATCAGTAATGGATGTAAAAGTAAGCAATTAAAACCGGAGCGCCAAATAATAGTGCTCACGCTTATATTCTCTGGTGCGGCGCTCGCCAGATCGGCAATTATCGGCAGTCCTGATTTAGTGGACTTCGCATTTTCCTCGCGACTCTTCACCCCCCCCAACCACCATCACTGGAGTCGTTTTCCCCATCAACAGCACGACCCGACTTCCCAACGAAGATTTAATGCATGTGATCTAGTGCGGATTTTGGATCGGGATCTGGGCTAAATTATAGTTATCTCACTCACAGATCCAGGTCGCGGCTTCACAATCCCGTCCCAGGACATTGGGCGCATTCGAGAAAAACTGAATGAGCAAACATTTTTGCAAAGATTCATCACCATAAAAGCTTGCTATAATATTTGAAACGATTACAGAGCCAACTGTGGGAAAGAGACTCAGGCTCTAGCCATGCATATGTGACCGCATATCAAACAAGACCCGGTTGCAATAATGGAATTAAGATATTTGAACGCATTAATTGTTTCAGTGTTATGACACAATTACAAACAGGTCACTTTCTTTGTGACTGTCTGCAAGATGGACGTTTCCAGCCAAAGGTTTGGACACACCTGCTCATTAATGGGTCTTGCATCTTTATACATTGTAGAGCAAGATGAAGGACTATGAAATAACACGTGTGCGGTAATAAACACACACGTATTTTTATTTGCATCTCTCCAAAGCAGGGAGCATTTGCTGTGACGGCAGCATTTCACACTCTTGGCTTGTCGCCACCACCTTAGATTAGACAACGGGGACGGTTTCAAACTGTCCTGAAGGTTTCTAATCATTTACTCATGTTAGTGAGCATCTCATGAAGCAGCTTTTGATGATGTGAACAAAGCAGCCATGAAAGTAAAAAGATAAACTTTCTCCGACTACAAAGAATATTAAATATGTGTGTAGTATTGCATTCTATAAACTGGCCTCTGGCTTAGTCTCCATAACCGGCATGGAGATGGTTCGTCCAAACTTCGGACTGCTGCTGTACATACGAATGTACAGCAGCAGCAAAATGTTTCATTTGTCCTTTCTAGTGAGATTGTTGATGCACATGAATGCTGAGTGTGTGCAGGTCAGAGGCGCAAGGAGAGTTTTATGTTTTATTTACAGTGAGATATGTTGCTCGCCTTGTCTAATCTGATGTTTATGCGGGAAATGCACAACATTTGTTCATATTACAGTCGGTGCACGAGCAGAAACCTACAGAACAGATGTTTCTGCGGCAGTAAATGGACAGTAATCTGAATCTTCTCCATTTCTTAAACATCGCTGCGCAATATAGCAGATGGTTTCTCTCCTGACAAGTTCTGAATGAAGAGCGCGGGCCTCTCGATGCACACTCGGCCTGGTGGCAGGTGCCAGGCCTGTATTTACACCTCGCCCTGCACCGATTGACTTCCTGCCGTGCCGACGAAGGCCCGGCTGGCTGGAACACATCCTGTGACCTCAGTGTCGATATGCATGCTAATGAATAAATAAATCAATAAATAAACTGATACATTTCTGGATTTGATCATTACAGCATCCAGGGCGAGGCTGAAGGGCACGGTGACAGATGATTTTTGGTCGGCGTTGAGTGAAGGAACATGCCTGGAGAAAGTTTCACCTCGTTACTCAGCCCAGTTCCACTCCTGCTGTCGCTTGCTCCTCCGGGGGTAATACAAGCAGGGGAAGATTAAATTAAATCACAGGCGCTCATTCTTTACATGCAGGAAATCTCCGAGACAATTTGTTCCGGTATCACTGTGCATCATGTAAGCTGCAAATCACATCCATGTTCTCCTCTTTGGAGCTGGTAACCTTGTAGTCATTGTAGTGTACAGGCTTGATTAGTTACCTGTCATCATGCCATATTTCATATGTTCCAAATAATATTCCTTAGTAAATAAAGATGATCCCCAAAGATGGTTAGAGTGGCTCCTCCTCTTTTGTAAAAATACCAATTAATGTGTGCAGTGCATATTGTCACAGCATGTAACAAATGTAAAGAGTAGCTATCATTTTACAGTACACATCAAATGCTGTTGTAGCGATCGAGTTTGAATGTGTGCAGGTCATGTTGCACATATTTGCTTGATAAGATGACGTGACGGGATGAGAGCTGGAAAAAAAGTGAAGTGAAGTGATTGTCACATGTGATACACAGCAGCACAGCACACGGTGCACACAGTGAAATTTGTCCACTGCGTTTAACCCATCACCCTGAGTGAGCAGTGGGCAGCCATGACAGGCGCCCGGGGAGCAGTGTGTGGGGGCGGTGCTTTGCTCAGTGGCACCTTGGCGGATCGGGATTCGAACCGGCAACCTTCTGATTATGGGGCCACTTCCTTAACCGCTAGGCCACCGTTGCCCCGTGTTGGAAGAGCGCACCGCATCTGATGCCGATGTGCGCTTTGGTGCGCGTGGTGAGCGGGAGCTCTTATCAGGCAAGTGGGGCTCCCCCCCCCGCTGGGCCCGGGCTGGGTGCGTTTGCTGGGCCCGGCGCTTTAATCACGAGAGCCCCGCCGCCACGCAGCAGATCAGCGCCGTCATTACCCCACAAGGTCACGGCTAACGAGAGCTGCCGCTACCTGCCTACACTGATTGACTTTCCATATTTACTTTTTTATTTAAATGAGCACAAACAAACGGCTGCTTGGGCATTCACGCGGCGCGCCGCACAGACTCATGGGCAGGAGAGTCAACAGGGAAGAGCGAATCCGGCGCGGAACGTTCATCTCCTAATAACTTTCTTTTATAACGCCACCGGTAACAAAATCTCTACGGGTTTATGCGAGCAAGGAACGTACCTTTCTGTTCCGGCTCAGCTGAGTACAGTGTGCGGTCGTGGCGACCAGGCCCCTCCCCCCCGGCGAGAGAAGCTAATTTAGAGTTATAGGACGTGTTGGTGTTAAATCGTCTTGAATAATTCTTTCCGAGAAGCGTAATGTGCCAGGTTAACACTCGCTGTTTTGGTGGAATAATGACCTTGATGTTGCGGGTGAGCCGCATGCTGCCTCCTGAAGTCCATTACCAGCCCGTTAGTTTTGCTCGCGTTGAGAGAGGTCGTTCTCCTTTGCACCTTTTTCACTCTTCTGCCATCTGGCAGGAGACTCAGGACAATACAAACACGCGCAGCACATTTTAGGAACAGCTTTTAGCCCAGTGCTGTAAGACTATTCAACACACAATAACAGGACACACAATAAACATTTATTTGATGTAAATTACACACCCATGTTACTCAAATTTATTTCATTTTTTTGGCACTCTTTTGTCTTCTATGTTCTGCTTGAGGTGCATATGTCTCGTGTGTAGATGGTACAATTTCATTGTGCTTGGTACATTGTACATTGTACTCTGTTCATTTGGCAGTAAACTACTTGAACTTTAATGCCGTGCAGCGCTGGTTCCAGACCAGCTTCGTTCCTGCGTGTCAGGATTTCACAGCACGCATATTCCTTGTTTTCTAGAACCTTCCAGGAGTGGCAAAATTGATATGGATTTTTTTTCTACTGTAGCTGATTATCGCTCTTGGAATTGGAACACGTCTGGATGCTAAAGCGCATGTGGCCCGGTCACCTGATTAAATACGTGCCTGATTCCCTAAATAGCCGTCAAAATTTTACAAAACTGCTCCAACAGCCGGCCTCCAACCTGTTAATGTGCTCTGGCAGGTGTGTGCTGTTCCTCTGATGGTGTTGTGTGTGTGTGTGTGTGTGTGTGTGTGTGTGTGATTGAGAGGGAGGGACTCCAACTGTGAGATTTCTTGTATGCATGTAATACCAGGCACCTAATCCCCCCTACAATGATTGAATAATTATTAAGAAAAAATACATCAAAATTCTGTTTGTTTTTCAGAATCATTGCAGTGATTATCTTGGATTATCATATATCATGAGTAATGTAATGTAATGTATGGGGCAGTGGTTGGCCTAGCGGTTAAGGAAGCGGGCCCTGTAATCAGAAGGTTGCCGGTTCGAATCCCGATCCGCAATGTGCCACTGAGGAGCCACTGAGCAAAGCACCGTCCCCACACACTGCTCCCCGGGCGCCTGTCATGGCTGCCCACTGCTCACTCAACGTGATGGGTTAAATGTAGAGGACAAATTTCACTGTGTGCACCGTGTGCTGTGTGTTATGTATCACAAGTGACAATCACTTCACTTTAATGAGCCTTTGAGAACTCCTGGTCCTGGGCTACAGTTTTGGGGGTCAATATATGTTTAGGACAGTAGAATACCCTTCACCCATCAGAATTAAGCGCTGATGTTGACATCCACTGACATCCCTGTGTACAAGGAATTTAGAGAATGAAGGAGAGCAGAGGGGAATGGCCAATCATGCCTACAGTTCCTCCCCCTTTTAAAACTTTGATTTATAAAAATATCATTAAACTCATCTTCTGGGTCCAATTACACACCAGCAAAAAGTTCCTGCACTCCAACATACAGATTTCTAGCAAACAGTAACGAACAGTAACAAAGTTTTTCTAACATGCAACCAAATCAATAAAGCTGTGATGTTTTCCTTATATATAAATAAAAAACTTGGGAGAACCTATGACCAATAATTTTTTGGAGAGCAAGATTAGATATTTTTTCCTCTCGTTCTGATATGTAATGCTTTAATGGTCCATGGCACCTTTGCACATATTTGTACAGAGTACTGTAGACTAATTGGTGAATGGAAGTGCTCCTAGACAGCTCCTGGGCTCTAAAGTTTTAAATCGATGCTCCGTCATTGGATGAGCGTTCATTGTCTCAAACGTCTCTGAGCTGCTTGAAAGCTGTTTGGGTTCTGTGATAGTGCCACACTGAAACGAATAAAACTCAGTTCTGTTTTCTGATTTAAACCCCTGTCTGGTCGATTTCTTGATCTTTGAATGTGGGAGCCCATTTCTATCAAGTGAAGCTCGATTGTAACCTCATTCTTCTCGTTTTTCTGTGTAAAACTGATGCAGTAGTCAGTGTGTTTCAGGCTTAGGGCTTTGGATAGTTCAGCAGCTACTCTTAAAACTGCCCCACCATCTCTGGGGTTTGATTCGTGGCTTTTTGGCAGGTGTGTGGGTGTCTAGATGAAGTCCCCTCTCCTGATCTATGGTGATTAGACATTGTCACAATCCTCTGCTATAGGCCTTGATTGTTGCTCTCGCAGGATGGGGCGATGGATTTCTTGAGCAGGCGCAGTCGTGACTGAAAGGTGAGGTCGAGTCTCGGGTGACATATTTGACGCAATCCATAATTCGAGAAATGGAATTCATGCGGTAAAGTGATGCATTTTCAGTTCAGACAGGTCTGCGCCATAATTAATAAATGAACAGATGCATTTACATGTTAATTAATGCATCATCAATATTCATGATGGTCCCTTAAGAAGAAGTCCCTGTGTTTTTTAATCTGACATTTTGAAGGCATGTCATTTAAACAGTCCAAGTAGCTCTACTGAAATGAATATGCCGGTGACAGTTAGAGTCTGTCTAGCTTCTTCGTAGGGTGCTGTTGGGATACCAGAATGGGTGTTGGATGCGTCAGAACTGACAGAACATCCTCCTTGACAGATTTGTTTTACAAAAAGTGGTATATACTCTTATATATACACTTGCATGCTTGAGAGTTTTGTCGGTCTCATTAGACCTTTGGCTCTTTTGATGCTGTTCTATTACAGGCGTGCCAACCAGAATCTGTACTGACCAACTTGAAAATATATTTTTTTATACAGAAATAAATAATGAGTTAACAAAGTCGACGTGAATGGTAGAAACAGAAGAAAATATTATTCCTTCAATGTATAGCTCAGATTTTAATGTAAAATCTTTTCAACTATTGGTATCACCTCTACATTGCAAAAAGGGAGAATCACTCACTCCCTTCTTCCTCCTGCCAGATACATACTCAACATTTCTCATTTGGAGACCCGAGTCCAGACCCAGAAAACCTTTTCCTCAAGGGGTCTTCGTGAGACCTCACTGCTATTGCAGAAGCGGCGATATGCCAAAAACCTCTGAGCACCAGCCAATCACGGCAATTCCCCATGGCGGCTGCCGAACGTAATTGTTCTTTGAGGTGATCTGGAATGCACTGGAGCGAGGAAGACTTGCATAATTATTATCATCCTCAGTTGGGGAATTTAACTCCTACCCATGTAACCAGATCCATAGCCATTCCATATCTCTATGCTGTTCTCCGAGGTTCTAAACAGCCCTCAAACTGTAGCTATTTATTTCCCAGAAGACTCATGAATGCTTCTCCCACCAAGTTAATCTCCTGGATTCGTCAATAAAAGGGTGCAGTTTATGTAGCATCAGTGTTTTTAGTGCTCTTTGTTCTAATTTAACCAGTTCCTCTCAGTTCCTCCCTGCTTCTCCTCGTCTCTGACCTGTCTGGTGATCATTTACTGAAGGGCGAGAGCTACATTCACTAGTGCGCCGCGCTTCTTCTCAAGGTTGAGCTGGACACATCGAGTGGAAATCTCCATTGTGCTGAGAAGCCGGACTTTATTGCAATTCAGATACGGGTGTCTGGTGTTTATCAATGAATCTCCCTGACCTGCCAGCACCATACAAAAGCTGCTTTAGTCAGTACTCACACTGCAACCTCGTCTCCGGTACTTGGTAAATGAGCGAACAAGCACGCCGGTGTTATTACATGTTCGGCCAAGCCTACCGCAGACTGGACTGTAGAATAATGACATGAGTGTGGTGGCTCCATATTCTCATTATAACACATGTATCCTACACTCACCAGAACTGTTCTTGAAACCTGCTCTTAACCATAATGCACTGCCATTCATGCCTGCCGTCCATGCCCTACATTTTCCTGTTTACGCCCACCTAGCAACAGGGTTGCCAGATATGACTGATTGTTTTTTAGGCCAATAAACATTCAAACCCTGTCCCAAATTATAATATTTACCCCTTTGTTCAGCACAATAAATGCCATAGTTGTTAGATCACTGTAGCATACATTAAAGTTACAGGCAGAGAACTGCAACAAGTAGCCTAATTTTTCTTATAGCCACATGAGAGTCACTAGATACTAAGCACAAGTTCAACACTAGGTCATCAATAATGTAAACAAACTGATATCATGATATGACTATCATTTAAATTTTGAGTTTTCTGACCAAATATTCTTAATAATATGTACAGATTATGTGAACAGTAAAATGATAATTTAATCCAAATACAGACATATTACTTGATGATTTGTACAATAATGCATTAAAAAACATTTAGTCTACATTGTCATACTCACTAATTTTATGAAAATCACAACTATCCATATATCACTAATCACAAGTGGTAAGGAAGGTAAAATGAAAAACATGTACATTATTGTGATAAAGCTAGGCATCACAAAATATCCATAATATACCGAACCTTTCTGTCATTGTGTTATTCTTCATGGGCTAACATCAGTTTGTGCATTCTGTAAAATGAGTATTAGCAACAATAAGTGTGAGAGTTTGTGTCTGTGTTTCTATTATGAATGAGGATGAATAGGCGTGAGAAGTGCCATAATGTGTGTGGTGCAGATGAGAGCTTCAGTAATTAATGCATTCATCCCCATTAAACGCCTCACAACCACATGACCTTTCATGAGTCAGAAAATCATTTTGCCAGTTAAACACAAGGAATCCTCTCTGAGCTGTCTATAAATACTGTGCCGTGGTTCTTTTCTTTTCTTCTACATTCCCATCTAGAGCCATGCAACCAAAGAGTGAAACTAATGCAACTAATTAAATTATTTTTTTTAAATGTCACCATTTGAAATATAACACCATCTTGAATATGATTGTTAAATAATATGGAATTAGGTTGTTGCCGGGCCTGTTTGCCACATGGTATTTTTTTGGACGCTGGGAATCAGCGGGGGTCCAGGGACCTCCGGTTCCACCTGGATGGCGGCGGACATCCATCGCCAGGCTCGGAGCAGGCCGGCGGTGATGAAGCGCCGCTCACCTGAAGGTGACCCTCTCTCTGGATCCGCCGCTGCCAGGCCTGCATGTCAGTTCCTGGATGGGCGACATGGTCTATTAACCACTTTAATGATGACCACTGCTGGCCAGCGGAGGCGCCGCCCCCTTTCCACCTCGTTTTTTTTCTCTCCTCTATATTTGTGGGGTTTGAGCAGGTTTCAGTCTCTGCAGCGACGATGCACACGGGTTCGGTCTACTCAGACATGCATGTGGCTAGACATCTTGACAGCATCTGAAGGAATAACTCCACCTTGCTCTCTTATCTCTGAGCCTGGCAAGACAGAACAGTGTGGGTGGGAGCTTGAGCCAATGCTGGCTTCCAGACTGGCAAAATTGTTTCAGGTTTAGAGCTCAGATTTTGGGAGAAACGACACATGCATCTTATTTTCAAGTCTGAGTTTAAAACCTAACGGCAGTTCACAGCAAATCGCTTGACGTTGAATTGAAGCTGCGGGTCTTAAAACAGACTTAAAGCCTTTAAGGTGTTCCCACAATGAATTCCGAAGCTCCATATACACAAATCTGTAACAAACAGGGATCCTTGACCCCCACCCGAGAATATCAGGCTCAGGCTTTGTACCAAACACTGAAGAGCTGGTTCTGCTTTATCTGCATGCAAACGGCACGTACAAGTGCTGTTCTACTCCTACAATGATAATAAAAATAAAAAAAAAAGTGGTCAGGCGGCTTGTGTTCCCGGTGTTTCTTCTACTCCTCGCTACAGCGCCACTGGAGAAACAAATCAGAGGGAAGCACTCAAAAATGGAAATGCGAGCGTCGTGAGCGCGCCGCATTAAGAGCCCTTTCATTCTTAGACAAAAACGCCCAAGACCTTTTGTGTCCTCCGTAGGTGTGAATATCATTAGCGGCACTTTGAGCTCGCACCGCCGCCGCCGCAGCACTTCACACCGTCCCGGTGAAAAATAAAACGTATGGAAATCAGGAGGCGGCGTGACTAATATCTGGCGGTTGGAGCTCGGCGTGGATGTCTGCAGTGCGCATGCTCCTGCAAAGTGCCCTATTATACGCTTATCAATGACTCTGGCTCGCCTTTGATCTCTCATTTTAGCTGCCGAGGTTCCTTTTTTATACAAGAAAAAAAGAAAAGTGCCTTGGAGGAGTTTTATTCGCCTGATGCCGCTCCTTTTTTTTTTTTAAAGGTCCCCAATTCTGAAAATTTCACTTGGTGGGATAATTTAACATTAATACTTGCTCCATTAGGCTGTTTATGTCCTGAAGTGGCTAGAAATTGAGATAGGTGTAAAGCGTGCTTCGGTCATTCTGCTTTGCCGCTCAGATCTCAAATTTGTCCCCTTTATGTCGTCATAAGGGGAAGCGTTACCTCCCCTTTTTCATGTCCGACCAGAGAATTTCCCACCCCTCCCCTAAAAACTCATTCCTGACTGTTATGGCTTGAAAACGTGCGAAGCATTGCGGTTGCTTGGTGAATAGATGTGAAAATGAGCACAAATTAATTATTTTAGTTCCGTCACACAAGACTGAAACGCAGACATGACTTCCTGGTTGTGCCAAACAGTGTTGATGAAGTCATTTCCGTGAATGCTCGCACACTTCTATAGGCCGCTCTCGTCCTCGTCCCGCCTCTCTTATCCTCATTAGCATTTTAAGATACTCACACAGAAATGGTGCGTCATGGGGAAGTCTCATTGTGGTACTGGTTAAAAGTTGCTGTAATTCTGCACCATGGATGAATTTCGGAAAGATACTTCAGAGATTGTATACGGGGACCACAAACCTTTAATAAACACACAAAGAACAGCGTGGTGCTCGTAATGCCCCCGACCCCCTCACTAATCTCCCTCTCTTGAGTTTGGTGCCAGTGGGGCGCTGGATCAAAGTGCCAGGCTGGCTCTGTAGAAGTGTCCCGGAGTGGTCCGCAGGGTGATCGCACGTCCTCGCCGTCTGCCCTGTCCTTGGTCTGAGGGGCCGCAGGGACCCATCTGAAGGGCCCTGCTCAAAATTACAGCACAGGCTTGCTGCCTTCCGTCCTTCCTGGGACCCTTTCTTTCAAACCTAGTGGGACCATCACTGCAGGAGTCTAGGAGCGTCTAGACAGAGGACAGCAGGTCATCACAATTCACAACTATAAAACAAAAATAAGAAACAAGGTAAATGCCAAATGTTAGGCATAAACCATTCCATTGGTTTAGAACGTAACCTATTCGAGTGGTGCACTATTTTACAATCATTCAATAAATGTCTCACTTTTTTATCCATTTTATCAATTTTTTTGCAATATGGGTAATAAAGACTGATAGTAAGTGCTTCACAACAAGCTGGATATTTTTAGTTCTTTGTAGACTCTTATTTAATTTCTTCAATCTCATCCCAGCAGTCAAGCAGTGCTGGAGGATCAGAGGGAGCACCAGTTCACCCATTAGAATGCAAGAATAAACACTGATAGTTTTTACATTTACACTTACAGCATTTATCAGATGCTCAGTATTTACAGGGACAGTCCCTCCCTGGAGACACTCAGGGTTTAGTGTCTTGCTCAGGGACACAGTGATAATAAATGGGATTTGAACCTGGGTCTTCTGGTTAAAAAATAAACAGATGTAAAGGAGAAGTTCCTACTTGATAGGTATCTGTATGTTGGAGAGGAGGAACTAACTACCCACCCTGTGTATAAGCGGTAATAGGAGCGTAGAGAAGGAAGGGAAAAGCATGAAGGAGGGCTGCGCTACACCTGGGCTTGTGACATATTGACAGGAAAGGCTGTAGACTGAGAAAGAAGGGTGTGTGAGAGCTGTCAGTCATACTTATAGGCTCCTCCACTTTTTAAATTTTGTTCATTAAAGTTCATCTTCTGGATGTCAAATATAATTACACATCAACAAAAAGTGCTGGGTGGGTAGTTAGTTCCTCCTCTCCAACATACAGACACCTCCCAAGCAGGAACTTCCCTTTACATCTGTTTATTTTTGAAAGGCATCAGTGATGCAACACGCACCAGGAAAATATGAGCCATAGTAATATTTACTGTCACCATATAAATGTTTAATTACTCCATGCATTACTAGTTATTTGCTTTAGTTCATTTAACCCCTGTTCCGTGAATGCGTGTGTCAGGATTGGCTCCAGGTGATTCAGTGACAGCTGAAGCCAATTCTGACAGCCTTTAAACGTCTGTAACTCCGCCCCTTCTGCAGCGGTGACATTTTAGTGGACTCAGTTTATTGAACTCTGTTGTGAACTTTGAGTGAAGGTATGCATCTTGAGTTCTGGCAATCGTCACAAGCCTGCGGGTTTGTTTAAGTTGATCCCCTTTATTTCCCTTTTCAGCCATCGTGCTGGTGTTTATTTGTGTTCTTTTATTATTTCCCCGTCAGCTCGCCGGCGTGACAGCGTGAGTCCACTTTTTACCAGAAATGTATAGTGGACTGTGGTTTTACGACTTCCATGCTTCCCCGCTTTCATGCTTGCAATGTGAGTAATTGCGGTGAGGTAATGTGGCCCCGGGCAACATGCTGTACAGACGCGAATAGCAGTCATCACAACACACGTGCATAACAGGAACACAACAAATACTCCAAATAGACATTACACACTGAATAGAAGCACAAATAAGGCATGAATTGAATGCATGAGAAAGGAAGTGGCCAGTTGTAGATGGCGTTAGTTTTCTGTTCTGCCCTCTTTCTGCTTGGAACATGTGTGCATTAGCCTGCGTCTGGGGATTTAAGGTTCATTTATCCTCGCCGCTGTGGCTTGCCATGCACCTGATTGGTTTCATTTAAGGATCAAGTTTATTAATGCTAATATTCCTCTGGTCCTGACCCTGAATCCTTCTCCAGTCAATTAGTGCCGCGGTTCCCGCCCCGTGGCCCCCGTAGATTTATAAGCTTGCGTAGCCCTCTGCCTTACTACACAAAGACGTTGCTGAGGTCTGCACCGGTCCCCTCTGGCAATGTCTGGCTCTGCAAGATTTGTTTCTGGCCACTAATGGAAGAAATGTAGTAACAGCAACTCGTCATTTCCACCACCCGATGAATAAGAAGTGGAGAATTTACCTCCAACACGTCGTTGCCTTTGCGGCTTGAAGGACTTGGTAGAAAACGAGAATTGAACACACCATTGTGTAATTCATGCCCTTGAGAAATTCTGTGTGTGTGTGTGTGGTGTTGTGTGTGTGTGTGTTGTGTGTGTGTGGTGTGTGTGTGTGTGTGTGTATATATATATATATATATATATATATATATATATATATATATATTATATATAAAAGATATTAAGGGTTTCACATTATGCCAGTGCATACGTGAGGCCATTTCCACGCCTGGGGAGCGAACAGGCGCAGCAGGCAGAACTTTGTAGGAGCCGATTTCGGCGGCAGCATGTAATTAAGATCACAAGTCGGAGTTTCTGGGGTGACGGAGGTGAATCGGGCTTGCCTCGGCCCTCGTCAGAGAACCGGAATCGTCCCGCCCGCTCCGAATCCAGCCGGCCAGTCACGTCTGATGTTAGCATTTAACATTATCATTAGCGCTGATCTCCAGACCCGTCTCGAGAGGAACATCCTCCCCCGACAGCCGCCCTTTGTCCCACATTATCATTCTGGCTCGGGCTAAAAATACGCCCTGGACCCGCTCCAGCTGCGTTCGGCACAGAATGCCCTTCCCCTCCGACGCCCGAACAGCTACCTGCCCGGCAGCGTGGGCTGCAGCCAGGTAACCGTCGACCGTCAAAACCGCTTCGACTATTAATACTAGTACTAGGGTTCAAATATTGGGTTAGGATTTGCCTTGCATTGACCCAAAAGCAGGATGGACCCAGTTTTTGTTTGGAGAAGCCGTGCCACGTAAATCTCCCCACTGATTTGTTGCTGCTTTTTACATGCGTTTGCTTGTGGCCAACAAAAAAAGTTAAAATTTTATCCAGTTATGCATTGGTTGCCCTGCACAAGCGGACATGTGCTCTGCATTTCAGCACTGCAAACATGTGGCGTCATTGAAAATAATTGAAATATGAAGTGAAAAGATGTGGGCACGTCAATTTCAACATATTGTCACACCCAACACTGTTTTCATCTAACATACTCCTTTTTTAACATTCCTTTTCTATAATAATTTGATATTTAATTATTTACTACCTCTACCAGTTCCATGGTCCATTCGACACATTCAGATATTGAAATGGTTGGTCCTTCCCATAATCCATGCACATCCTAGACTTCTTGGGATTGGCTGGGATCCAGTTTTTTAATAATAAAAAAAAAGCCAGTCAATTAGCAGTAGCGTGCATGATGGTCTCTAACGTGAGTCAGATGTTAAAGCCCGCAATGTGTGGACATGTTGATATCAGTCATGACTCTAGACTCTAGTGGGAAAGTGAGAGGAATTGTGGCTGAGCTCTTCATTTTTAATAACGAACACCTCTGTAACGAGCTATATTTGATCCGAGTGGTAATGAAGCGCGAGCAGATTGAGGCTGATGAGACTGAGAGACTCCCCGGTTCCACAGATCTGCCTTTTCTTTATCTGTCACGGAGGACTCGGCGCTTCGCCAGTCATTACCGCGGCCAAACATGCAGGTCGTAATACGAGTCAATTACCCTCCTCTCCGAATGACTGCGGAGAGGAGGAAAAAAAAAAAAACTTCCCTCCTTTTATCCACTTCCTGAGCATATTTTCATACCGCAAAAATTATTTCACATCACGACGGCTAATGAGCCGTGCACAGTCTTACCG